>NW_016107442.1:1066314-1075575 GCF_001604975.1 Cebus imitator
GGAGGTTGCGGTGAGCCAAGATCGCGCCATTGCACTCCAGCCTGGGTAACAAGAGCGAAACTCTGTCCCAAAAAAAAAAAAAGAAAAACCAATTTTCTAAGGAGAAATTCAAGACAGCTGCATATATTTTCATAAGTAAACAGGAGCCAAATGTTAATAGCAAAGGCAGTGGGGAGAATGTCCCCAGGGCATTTCAGAGGCTTTCGTGACAGCCCCTCCCATAACAGGCCCAGGTACCTAGAAGAGAGAAATGGTTCTGTGCTTTCTATTAGTTCTAGTCTATTGTTACAAATTTCCAGTGCATTTTGTAGTTCTCTAAGGGTGTCTTTTATTTCCAGAAATTGTGATTATTTTTTCTTTGTGATAGCCCTCTCCCTGGAGAATTTTTTTATTCATATCCTATATTGTTTTCTAAATTTCTTTAAGTTGGTTGTCATCTTTCTCTAGTGTCTCCTTGAGTAGTTTAAATATCCAGCTTCTGAATTGTTTATCTGGCAATTAAGAGATTTCTTCTTGGTTTAAATTCACTGCTGGGGAGCTAGTGTAATCTTTTGGTGGTCTTATAGAACCTTGTTTTGTCATATTATCAGAATTACTTTTCTGGTTCCTTCTCATTTAGGTAGATTATTTCAATGGAAAGGTCTGGAACGCAAGTCCTGCTGTTCAGATTTATTGTCCCATGGGGTGATCCCTCAATGTGGTGCTCTCCCCGCTTCTCATAGGGATGGGGCTTTTTGAGAGTTGGATTTCAGTGATTGTTATTGCTCTTCTGAATCTAGTCACCCATTGGGGATACCAAGTTATGGGCTGGTGCTGGGGAATGTCTACAAAACGTCCTGTGATGCAATTTCTCTTTATGTCTCCTAGCCATAGATACCAGCACCTGCTCTGGTGGAGGTGACAGGGGAGTGAAGTAAAATCTGTGAGAGTCCTTGGTTGTAGAAATGCCTGCTCAAATGTTGTTATGTGTTGGACACACTCAGAACCTCTGGTTAGCTAGGATGTTGCAGGTAGTAAAATTAGTTTTTGTTTTCTCCTTCCTGGGATCAGGATTGTTCCATCCTGAGTTGCTGTAATAGCCTGAGTTGGTTGGCTGCCAACCAGGAGGTGTCACTTTCAAGAGAGCACCAGTTATGGCAGTAGAGTAGTAGGGGGATCTAAGATTACCCTAAGTTAGCCAAGGAAGTATTTTGGTTTCCCAGGTGATGGGCAGAGCCATAAATCTCCCAATAGTTTCTGTCTTTTGTGTTTGGCTACCAGGGTATGTAGAGAAATACCATCAGGTGGGGGCAGGATAAGGTGGGTCTGGGTTCAGACTCTTCCTGAGTGGGGCTTGCTACAGCCACTGTGGGGAATTGGGGGTGGCTCTCAGACCAACAGGGTTATGTTTCAGAAGGAATTATGGCTATGTCTGCTGTTTTATATAGCTCACCAGGAAAGTGTGGGATAGCCAGTAGCGACAGGCTTCACCCAGCTCCCATGCAGTTGGTGAGATCAGTTTCACTCCCACACCACCCCTGCTCCATACTCAGACCTTGCCCCAGGCCATGAGCTTCCCCATTGAGAAACCAAGCAAGGCTTTGGGACCTTACACCTTTCCATCTGTCCACACTGTCAGTGGCAGCTTCTGCACTTGTATATGCAGCAGTTCCTGTTTGCCACCCTGTATTATGCTCAAGAAAATGTGTGCCCTGTTGGAAACTATAAATGAAATCTTTGTCATGTTTCTTTTATATTTGTATGGGAGACTTGCATTTACCTTTCTTCAAAGTTATACTGTAGCAGTAATAAGGGGTTACCAATGATGGGTGAATAAACATGTTCTAAAATTTCTGTGAGATACCAACAGTCTAAGTTGGCACTGAGTTATGGCCTCTGTAGCCACACAACTTGTGTTTGCATGGTACATAGGAGGGCTACTGGAAATACTGCTTGACTGGATGAACAATGGATAAGTGAATGAGAAAGTGAGTGAAACAAGGGGATGGTGTAGGTAAGACTTGAAGAATTCCATCTGATATGGTTTGACTGTGTCCTCACCCATAATCCCCACATATCATGGAAGGGACTGATGGGAGGTTATTGAATCATGGGGGCAGTTACCCTCATTCTGTTCTCATGATAGGGAGTGAGTTTTCACAAGATCTGATGGTTTTATAAGGGACTTTCCCCACTTTTGCTTGGCATGTCTCCTTCCTGCTGCCATGTGAAGAAGGATATATTTGTTTTCCCTTCCACCATGATTGTAAGTTTTCTGAGGCCCTCCAAGCTCTGTGGAACTATGAGTCAATTAAACCTTTTTTCCTCTATAAATTGCCCAGTCCCAGGCAGTTCTTTATAACAACATGAGGACAAACTAATATACCTTCCTTTTTGGCTTGCTATCAGAGACCTCTGAAACATGGAGTAGGTTCACTGGTTAAAACTGCAGGCTTCCCCAGATACAGAATTTCATCTTCAGCTGCTGTGGGCTGATAGGAGATGCAAAGAGGGAACTACAGTTTTGTGGCACCTTGAAAGGGTGGAAATGCAGAGGACTATGTTCTATCCTAGACTGCCAAAAATTGTTGAAGAGGGATACTTGCAGGGATCTCAGCCCTCTAACAATTGATGAAGACCCCAAGACACATCATCTGAACACACCAGATATGTTTTATATTCTTTCTTGGAAACACATGTCACCCTTAAATCCAGACCTTTATAACAAATGCTTACAACATACTGAGATCAACAAAGTCAGCAATGGAGCCTTGAAGTGAATTCCAAGTATCACATTATCTAATTGAGTTAGCAATGGAATAGGCATGAAGTGATCATTATCACTCTTAAATTTCTGTGAACAGAAGATTTCTCTACAAATAGTGGCTCTATAAAGGGACATAGAAGAAGAAAATAGTAAGGCTTCTGTATTAATCTGTTCTTGTATTACTATAAAGAAATACCCAAGACTGGGTAATTTATTTTTAAAAGTTTAATTGGCTCACAGTTTCACAGGCTGTACAGAAAGCATAATTCTGGCACCTGTTCGGCTTCTTGGGAGGCCTTAGGAAATTTACAACCATGATGGAAGGCAAACAGTAAGCTAGCACTTCACATGGCTGGTGTAGGAGCAAGAGAGGAGGGGTGGGGAAAGTGTTGTACACTTTTAAACAACCAGATTTCATGTTAACTCACTCACTGTAAAAAGAACAGCACCAAAAGGATGGCTCTAAACCATTCATGAAGGATTACCCCCATTATGGAGTACTAATAAGTAAGCAGCAACAAGGAAGGGGTCTCAGGTGTGGGGGAGCAATTGTTCCAAGAGAGCTAATTGTAGAAAACTTGCTATCAAGTACTTCACTCCACACACAGCTCCAGCAGCATGACCTCATTCTGCATGTAGGCCCCTCCAGCATGACCCTATAAAACTTCCCTCCAGCCTCTGCCTCTTTGTAGACAGCCCCTTCTCTGCTATGCTTCCTGTGGCACACTTGCAATGCATCTTCGTGCTTTCCGTCTAATCTGCCTTTCTTTACCTATGACTGTCTTGGTAAATTCACTACCCCCAATGCCAGCCCCATCTAATAGCACCTGTGACATTTTGATGGCCCACATGGGAAGTGCTACTCCTTGGGAACCAGAACCTTCCAGAGGAAAGATGTCTGACCACTGTTATCCAATTGGGTGAGAGTTCAGAGTTTGCTTTCCTTTTCTGTCTTCTGGCAGAAAAACTTTAGTATCCCTCTGGTAATTGAGGGTCACCTGTCAGGGGCACTTCCTGGTGTAGACTGAAGGTCAGGGAGGGAACAGATTTGACGGCCTTGCTGGAAGGGAAGAAGGCTCCCTCCTATTTTGTTTCTGATCAAAAATCCCCAATCCCTACATGTAGTATGATTGGTAGTGGAAGCTCACCCAAGGTGAACCTACACATGTTTTAGAGAAATCAGACTCCTTCTTTCTCTAAGGTGAGAACTGTGATGCCCACTAGCTCTCCTGGTCCAGACATCTTAAGCCAAGTGATTTCAGCATTTAAGCCAAGTTCTCTTGCATAGGGATGGCAAGTTTTCCCTCAACTCTTTCCCCTTATACTTGGATTGAGCACCGGCATAACTTGTACCTGGGCTGGCTCCCCAGTATAATTTGTATCTAGACTGACCTGGGGTTGCTCATCCAGCATTCATTCAGCATAAGACCCTGGTGCTCAGAGATCCTTTCCAATACATAAGATGTCCCTTTGGAAAGTGCGTCTCAGAGATCCTCTGTGGATGTGAGTGGAGCCCTTTTCCTTCTGTGGGACACCCCAAGAGAAACTGCACTTCATGTCCCCAGTGGATGTTTTTTTCCTGGTTCCACCATGAAAAAGCTCATTCATCCCTCAGACTCACCCCTGGGCTACATTTTAAAGCATTGGGATATATTTAACCCTGAGACTCTCAAAAAGAAACATCTAAATTTCTTGTGTAAAGCAGCATGGTCCCTTTGCAAAAACATCCCCAAATTAGCCTCCTCAGTCTTTTATAACTGAGAGAAGAATAAGGAGGACAGGGCTAAGGAGAAAGAAAAACGCAGGTACAAGAGGCAGGCTCGACTGTTGGCTGCTTTGCAGTCCTCTATCCCCACTCTAGGTTGCCCTAAGAACACTCCTCCAGGTACCTACTATTTGTGCAGAAGGTTAGGCCACTGGAAGGCAAACTGCCCCAATGGGATATATGAGAAAAAGCCCACACAGCTTTCTCCCCCTGCAGCAAGCTTAGCCACTGAAAATGGAACTGCCTTGAGGGTCAGGGCCCACAGGAACTTACTTGAGGGGTCAGGGCCCCCATCAGATTCCCAACCCCCGATGACCTTGGGCTGAAGGGGCTCCCTGCTCTGGCTGGCTTCCAAAGCAGACATCATCATCGATAAGGCAAAGTGAAGAGAAATTCCGGAGGTGTCAAGTAAAATTATAAATTTCCCTTTTGGGTTCAGGAGCTGCCTGCTCTGTACTAATTTACTCTGAACAACTGTCCTTCAAATCCTACGGAGTAATGGGGGTAAATGGCACACCCTCACTCCAAAAGAAAAAATTCACACCCGTTTATATTACTTAAGGGACCTAATACCATTCTCCTATCAGTCCTAAGTAATGTCTAAATTAGGGTATTAGTTCCTCATAGCTTAGCTCCCACATATCAGTGAGAACATAAGATGTTTGACTTTCCATTCCTGAGTTACTTCACTTAGAATAATAGTCTCCAATCTCATCCAGGTCACTGCAAATGCCATTAATTCATTCCTTTTTATGGCTGAGTAGTATTCCATCATATAAACATATGGTTATGTCCTTTTCTGATTTTGGTATGAGGGTGATACTGGCTTCATAGAATGAATTAGGGAGGGCTTCTTCCTTCTTTATCTTGTGGAATAGTGTCAAAAGTATTGGTACCAATTCTTTGAATGTCTCATAGAATTCTGCTGTGAATCTATCAGGTCTTGGACTTTTTGTTGTTGGTAGTTTTTAAATTGCCATTTCAATCTTACTGCTTGTTATTGGTCTGCTTGTGGTATCTAATTCTTACTGATTTAAGCAAGGAGGGGTTTTTTTTTTCCAGGAGTTTATCCAACTCTTCTAGGTTTTCTAGTTTATGTGCATAAAGTTGTTCAAATTCAGGCTCATTTTTGGCTGATTATTGTTTTATTTGAAAAGGCTGAAGAAAGGGTTCCAATCCCTTCTGGATTGTAGGGTTTCTGCTGAGAAATATGCTAATCTGATAGGATTTCCTTTATAGGTTACCTGGTGCTTCTGTCTCACAGTTGTTACGATTCTTTACTTCATCTTAATTTTAGATGACTGATGACAATGTGCCTAAGCAATGATCTTTCTGTGATGAATTTCCCAGATGTTTTTTGTGCTTCTTGTATTTAAGTATCTAGATCTCTAGCAAAGCCAGGGAAGTTTTCCTTAATTATTCCCCCAAATATGTTTTCCAAACTTTCAGATTTATCTTCTTCCTCAGAAACATACAAAAACATAAATTGGGGAAAGGACACTCTTTTCAATAAATGGTATTGGGAAAGCTGGAAAGCCACATGTAGAAGAATAAGGGGTCTTCGTCTCTCACCTAATACAAAAATCAACTCAAGATGGATCAGAAACTTAAACCTAAGACCTGAAACTATAAAAATTCTAGAAGATTAACAATGCAAAAACTCTTCTAGAGATTGGCCTAGGCAGAGTTCATGACCAAGAACCCAAGGTAAATGCAACAAAACAGAAATAGATGGGACCTAATTAAACTAAAATGCTTCTACACAGCAATAGAAATATTCACCAGAGTGAACAGACAACCCATAGAATGGGAGAAAATATTTGCAAACTATGCATTCAGCAAAGTACTAATATCCAGAATCTACAAGGAACTCAAACAAATCAGCCAGAAAAAAAAAAATCCCATCAAAAAGTAGGCAAAGGACATGAATAAACAGTTCTCAAAAGAAGATATGCAAACAGCCAACAAGCATGTGAAAAAATTTTCAGCATCACTAATTATCAGGGAAATGCAGATTAAAACGACAATGAGATGCCACCTTACTCCTGCAAAAACAGCAATAATTAAAAAGTCAAAAAATAAAAGGCATCAACATAGATATGGTGACAAGGGAACACGTTTACACTGCTGGTGGGACTGTAAAATGGTACAACAATTATGGAAAACAGTGTGGAGATTCCATAAAGAACTAAAAATAGAACTACCATTTGATCCAGCAGTCCCACTACTGGGTATCTACGCAATGGAAAATAAGTGATTATATGAAAAAGACGCATGCACATGCATGTTTACAGCAGTACAATTTGCAATTGCAAACATACGGAACCAACTTAAGTGCCCATCAACCAATGAGTGGATAAAGAAAATATGGTATATATACACCAAGGAATACTACTAACCCATAAACAGGAATAAAATAATGTATTTTGCAACAACTTGGATGGAGCTGGGGCCATTATTCTAAGTGAGGTAACTCAGGAATGGAAAACCAAACATTGTATGTTCTTACTTATAGGTATGAGCTAAGCTATGAGGATGCAAAGACATAATAATATTATGGACTTTGGGAACTGGGCAGAGAGGAAGGTTGGGAGGTGGGGATGAGGGATAACAAACTACATATTGGGTACAATGTACACTGCTTGGGTGATGTTGCCCCAAAATGTCAGAAAGTACCACTAAACAACTTACTCATATAACCAAGAATCACCTGTTCCCCCAAAACTATTGAAGTCAAAGTATTTTTTCTCCAAAATATTTCTGGAAATGATAGATGTTCAATGTATTAATTTTCCAGTCTTTTATAAAGGCACTGAATGTATTCTCCAGCTCCTTCAGACTAAATTTCTAGGTTCCAGCTTGGCAGCAGCAGCCAGGTATACAGGTAAGAACTTGTAGGAGGGTAAGATCAGTAGAAAGCCAATAGCCCTCTTATTTGTAAGTTATTCTTTCTTGGGAAGCATGGCGAACAATTCCCTGGAAGTACAGCCTAGGGTGTGCCTACCTGTTTTGTGTTTGGCATCCCCAGGTGAACAGCATTTATGTTTGCCCTGCAGTGGGTATCTGTCTTCTCCGAGTTATCAATCCCAACCCCAGCTGCCTATGACCTGCTTTTCTTAGTGCCACAACAGAATAATAATGTGGATTGCTTTTCCCCATAATTTCTGCCAGACTAAATGCCGCCTTCCCCATAAATCCTCTTTTAATTCCCTTTGATGCAACTGATTATATCACTCCCTTTTCTCTGTAACTGCTAATTATGTTACTTCTACCTATCACACTGTGCTATTATTAATTTCCTAAGTACCTGTTTCTCTTCTCAAAGTAGCAATTACTTAATGACTTGTATCCCAGTGTATTCATTTATGTTTATTTAATCCCTAGGAAGGGTCCTTGAGATTTTTTCATTAATTAATAAATTCGTTAAGCATTCATTTATTCAATTAATGTTTACTGAGCACCAGGCTTTACTAGACATCATGTTATCCCAGGACTACAGCAGTAAGAAGATGCAGTGGCAGGAAATTTCCATTGAATTGAATTATTTCCTTCTCCTTTTTGTTTATTTAAATTGTCATTCTAGCATATTTTTCTTCTTTTTTAAAATTTTTTTCTAGTCTTCCATAGCTCCCTGTTGAAGTTATCGTACTTATCATTTTATGGGGCATTTACTTCATTGAATGCCCAAGTCTCCAGCACGATCATTTGTTCTTCCAGGGCAGAGCACAATAGCTTATTTATTTTGGCTCTCGATCATCTAGCATTGGTAAACTATGGCTTGTGGGCCAAATTTGGCTTGCTGCCTATTTTTAAGCCTATGACCTAAGAATGGTTTCTGCATTCTTAAATACTTGAAAGAAATCAAAAGAAGAGTAACAATTTATGATACATGACAATTATATGAAATATAAATTTCTGTGTCCATAAATAAGGTTATATGAGAATGTAGCCTTTCATTCACTTATATATTATCTGTGGCCATCATTTACATATTAATAATGCAGAGTTGAGTGGTTGCAAAAGAGACCATATGGACCCAAGGTAAAAAATATTTACTATCTTGTTATTTACAGAAAAGAACATTTGTGGACTGCAAATATGGCACAGTAATCTTTTTTAACAAGGCTGCTCCGGAGGCAGGTAAAGTATGGGCTAGAAGAAGAGACGAAGAAAAGCAACCCCTCACATTATTGTGGTAAACTTTGCCAAGGCACTGATGGGGTCTCTCTAGAGGAACAGGAAACATTTCACTGAGAGGACAGTTATTCTGTCATGATATCCATGTCATTCCAGAGGAGCGGTAAGACTGCATGACTTCATTACAGAATAATAGTTGCCAAGAGCAGACAATGGAGGTCGACTGGGTGGAGGGGAAGGAGTGGTGGGATTATTGCAGAAGGAGAAAGGGAGAGAGCAAGACTGGTGAAGTGGCAGTGGAAAGCTGGGCAGGGGAAGGATGTAGAAGTCTTCCATAGGCCCTCTAAATAAGGAAGTGTTTGCGGAAGTAATTACACTTTTAGTTAACGTTCAGTCTTTCTTTTAAAAAAATATTAAATGACTTTAGGCCAGGCACAGTGGCTCACGCCTGTAATCCCAGCACTTCAAGAGGTCAAGGTGGGTAGATCACCTGAGGTCAGGAGTTGAGACCAGCCTGACCAACATGGTGAAACCCTGTCTCTACTAAAATAAAAACTTCAGTAAAAAATAATTTTTACTAAAAAAAAAAAAAAAAAAAAATTTTTAAAAAAAA
>NW_016107442.1:1075585-1109041 GCF_001604975.1 Cebus imitator
AAAAAAAAAAAATTAGCCAGGCATGGTGGCAGGCTCCTGTAATCAGAGCTACTCTGGAGGCTAAGGTGGGAGAATCACTGGAATGCCATTGCACTGCAGCCTGGGCAACAAGAGCAAAACGCTCTCTCTCTCTCTCTCTCTCTCTCTCTCTCTCTCTCTCTCTTTTTCTGTGTGTGTGTGTGTGTGTGTGTGTGTGTATTCAATGACTGTATATTTGAGTTTAAAAAAAAATTAAAGTCCTTCCCCTCCACAGCCCTTTGTGATCTGACTCCTGCTTCCCCTTGCAATCCCAGCTCACCCCTCATCTCCCTGTCAGCCTTGATCTCCTCACATGCTTACTATTGCTAAAGCACACTTTTCTCACCACAGGATTCTGCAGGTTGATTTTCCTTCTTCCTGGAATGCACTTTCTTCTCAGTTGAAATTCTTGTTCTTTGTCAGATTCCACTCAAACCTCACCTCCACACCAAAACCTTTTCTGACCACCTTCTAGAAAACAAGTTCCATCACACTATCACTTCCTATTCCAGTAGCCCTCACTGAACTTATTGCCATTTTGAATTGTACAATTCCTTGTTGTTTTACTTGATTTTTTGTCTTTTCTGCTAGATTTTAAGTTCCACAAGGATAGAGGCCACTTTTGTATTGTTCAATATGTTATATCCAGCACCTGGCACTTTCAGTCATTCAAATTTATTTAAAGGCTATCTGTTTGGGAGTTTTTCTAATCTTTTGAGATGAAAGTATTAGCTATTGAGTAGCATACCCTCTACTAGGGAAGATATTTGAATAGTCAAGAGTAATGAGATAACTTGTTTAAGCAGTAATTATCTAGAGCTATATATTTTATGAACAGATTCCAGACACAGGTTTCTTTAGAGTTTGGTCCTGGGTTAATCACTGGCCAGTGCTTCCTTTCCCATTTTCCATGTAAATGGCTAAATCTTCCCTTAGATGCTTTTCATGGGAATCAGGCTCCAAGAGGGCTCTAATGACCCTCACCTCACCTCTGGTACTCAAGCCCTAGTATAGCTGCCTCATAGGTTGAATCAGAACTAAACTTGCTGGTAGAGTACTGCAGGAATGATGCTGTGTGACTTTTAAGACTAGGTTGTAAAAGGCAGCTTCCACTGTGGTGTCTTAGACTACTGACTCTAGGGGAAGCTAGCTACCATGCAATGAGGACATTCAAGAAGCTCTATGAGAGGCCCATATGCAGGACTGAAGCCTTGGCCCTTAGCCAGCCCCGGTCAAGCCATCAAATGAAAGCAGCCCCAGCCTATAAATATCATAGTCTAGTTCCAAAAATCCTAAGAGAAATTGAGAAAGAATATGATGATTATATTTAAGCTACTATGTTATGGGGAGATTTGTTATATAACAATCAATAACTAAAATTCCTCTCCTTCCTGTGGCTATCTGGCTGGCCAGAGTAATAAGTGTATAGCCTCTTTTCTGTCCTTCCTAATATCTTGCTCTTCTCTGTGGCCAACACAAACTAATGCATCATGCTACAGATAACTATTTCTGCATCTGCCCTGATGAGAAATGTCAGGTGTTATAGTGTGAATGCTTATGTACCCCCTGTTCCCAGAAATACATTGAATCCCTAACCCCTGGTGTGATGGTATTTGGGGATGGGGCCTTTAGGATATAAGGCAATTAGAGTTAGATTATGTCATGAGGGTGGAGCCTTCCTGATGAGATTATTCTCCTTATCATAAGAGGAACCCATATCTTGCCACCACTCAACTTTCCACCAATCCAAGTGTAAGCACGAAGCAAAGGCCATAAGTCTTAGTTCAGACTGCTATATCAAAGTGCCATAGACTGGACAGTTTATGAGCAATATAAATTTATTTCCATAATTTTAGAGGCTAGAAGTCTGAGATCAGAATACCAGCATAGTGTGGTTCTAGTGAGGCCTCTCCTTCACGTTAAAGACTGCCAATTTCTTATGCCCTTACGTGGTAGAAAGAAGGCAAGTCTGTAATCTCAGCACTTTGGGAGGGCAAGGCAGTAGGATTTCTTGAGGCCAGGAGTTGCAGGCCAGCCTGGGAAACACAACAACACCCTTCCTCCTCAAAAAAAATCAAAATAAAATAAATAAAAGGGCACTAATCCCATTGATGACAACTGTACCCTCATGACCTAATCACCTCCAAAACATCCCACCTTCTCTACTTTGGGGGTTATAATTCCAATGTATAAACTTTGAGGGGACATAAAGACTCACCCCATAACAGTATGTAAGGATATAGTGTTATAAGTAAAATTTTGATACCACAAAAGAAATAGCACTCGAAGATATGTCTTCGCAGCAAGGCAGTTTACTCCTATAGAAGGGTGCGGGGCACACAGATGGAGCAGTGTTGGCCGGTGCATGATTGGACAAGGAGGGAAGGGGTACTTATGCCTGAAGAGGGTCATCCCTGCTGCCGTCTAGTCCCGTATTGGCTAGGGTTTGACTGCACAAACTAGACTAATCTCGATTGGCTATTTTAAAAAGATCTGGGATCCGAGCTGGAGTGGAGGGGTGGGTGTTTTGGTGGGAAGGACAGTTATGGACATCTCAGAGCAGGTAGACAGGGGTGATCATGTGACCGGGATTAGTCAGGATTGGGCGGGTGGGGAGGGGGACAGATGTGAACTACTGATGAACTGGTGGAGAGGGTTGTTTACTGGAATTACAAGAAGTTAAACTTTAAAGAATAAAAGAGCTGACATACAGATTCTTTGAAGCGAAACTTGGGGTTCACTATAATAGTGAGAAGGTACCATCTGCAAGTCAGGAGAGCCCTCATCAGAAACCAAACCAGGTAGCACCTTGCCCCTGGACTTTCCAGCTTCCAGGCCTGTGAGAGTAAATTTCTATTGTTAAGCCACGTAGTCTATGTTTTTATCAATAGTAGCCCAAACTGACTAAGACACTGGGTAATTTTTTTTCTTGATCTTTGAAAAATGGGAGGCCACAGTTATAGGAGGCCTTTAGGGTATGAACGTCAAGATCTCTTGGGGGAGATGAAGTTCCCCAGTGCAGACGTGGTAATAGTCTCTTTTTATGTTTGAGAGTTTGAATGCAGAGACTGCCAGACCTTGAAAGAAAAACACAAAAGGGAAAGTAGTGGAGTTCTGATTCTGTAAGACAGCAGGCTGGGCTCCTGGCTGACAAATACATGTGAGGACAGCTGTGAAGGAACCTTCTGGAAGTTTCTAGAACACTAGCCACATGGGGCTCAGGGAGTAATGATGGTCTCGTGAAAGGAAAATAAATCTTAGATCCCCAAAATCACTAAGCTAAAGGCAAAAGTCAAGCTGGGAACTGCTTAGGGCAAACCTACCTCCCATTCTACTCAAAGCCACCCCTCTGCTCACTGAGATAAATGCATATCTGATTGCTTCCTTTGGAGAGGCTAATCAGAAACTCAGAAGAATGCATCCATTTGTATCTTAGATCTACCTCTGATGTGGAAAACCTCTCCCCGCTTTGAGTTGCCCATCTTTCTGGTCCAAACCAATGTTCATATTACATATGTTAATTGATGTCTCATGTTTCTCTAAAATATAAAACCAAGCTGTGCTCTGACCATCTTGGGCACATGGCATCAGGACCTCCTGAGGCTGTGTCACAGGTCTGTGCCCTCAACCTTGGAAAAATGAAATTTCTAAAATAACTGAGACCTCTCTCAGATCTTTGGGGTTCACATTTTGGCAACCATGAAGGCATTCTGAGTGCAGGTGCCCCTGACCTTTGACAAACCTCCTATCTGAAGATTTGGTACCAGCATGAGCTAACTTTATGGCTCAAACTAATAGGACAATTTGCTGAGGTCTGGGAGTATCCCCTCCATAGAATCCCTGATCTCCTCAAATGTAATTGAGATCTAAAGTTGATTTTGCTGTTCAACTTCCTCTTTTTTTAGTTTTAGTTTTTTCCAACAAGGAAGACAAGATTTCCTGCTTCCATCACAATGGAAGTCAGATAACTCCTTTATGGAATTTGAGCTCGCTCCCAACAGGGGAGATGAATTTGAGTTTTTTTCCTTCTTCTCGATGGTAGACAACAGTCTTCAGCCTGAGACCCATTTGTAGGTAAGTTAACAACCAGCTGATCTTAATTTCTCCTTACAATTAAAGCACTCAATGATAATATTGTTGGAGTTTTTTGTTGTTGTTTGTTCTAATCTTTCTCCCATCAGATTTGACCAACTCTACCTGACTTGGTCAAATCTGAGTTAGAATTCCAAATTATGGGTAACAAATCATCTCTAATTTGGCTAAAATTCTTTGCAGCTGCAAAAGGGGGAAAAAAAACCCCCCCAAAACCAAGTGCTTGGTTTCTGTGTTTGCTTCTTGTCTTAAAAAAAAAAGTTTCTTCATTTACTTTTCTTCCACCTCATACTTTCTTCCCTCTTTTCCATCTATAGTTCCAAAAAATCTAGTGAAAGCTTCAAATGATTTCAACCCCTTTAAAGAATTCAGAACAAAGCTGCCACTCACACTTTTGGGGTGTTCTATTTTCTTTGTTGAGTTTCAAGAGTCATAGGCAGCTCTGTTTTCCTGTATTGCATGACCTGACCTCTTTGGCTTTGGGAGTAACATGTACTGTGAGAGGATTTGATCTTGGTGTGTATAATGGCAGACAAGAGCTACAAAATCGGGGTGGCTGAGGACAGTTTACAGGAAGTGGTCTTCCTTTTGTTTATTTTCTCCTGGAAGTTGTTTAAGGATCCTAATTCTAGTTCAGAAATGCATTCTAAAGGATCTTCTCTATTACCTTTTCTTCCAAAATTAATCTTGATTCAGCTTGTCTGTGTGTATTTGCATGAGGAACTGAACTGTTGTTTTCATAGGTAAATGAGAGACTGAGTTTTTTCAGCTCCAAATAAAAAGGGTATTTTGCTCCTTCCAGCAGAAAGGTACCCCTGGGTGACTGAGGACCTGGTGGGAGTGTTTGGGGGTTTGACTTCCAATGGTGTGCAGTGGCCCTACAGGAAAATCCCCCAAATTTAAGAAATAGCTCATCTAGGAAATGCCAATAAGGGCTGATCACTCAGTGTTTTGAGCCTTCTCAGAGGTTATAGACCTCTGGGAGAGAAAGTGGGACATGTAAGAGGCTGAAAACAACTCAGTGGTGACATGCTGAGGAGTCCTGTCCAAAAGCAGCACACGTGAATCCACCACACATAAACCCTAGGCCACAGCTCAGGTCCTCCTTTAAAAAAAAAAAAGTGGGAAGCAACCTAAGAATGAGGAAAAAAGAAGAATGACACTCTTTCAAACACTCTATAAGTTTTATGGCACATCTACTTGCCAGAGTTTAATGTAAAATTGAAACAATATGATATTTGTGCACATTTACATTAAAGGAAAAGAGTCCTAAGGTCGACCTGCAGACTGTAGAGTTCCTAAGTTCTCTTTTCCTCTATTTACTTTTCTGCCTGCTTCAAATCTGCTGTTATTTTTCTGTAAGATAAAAACCACTGTTTGGATCTAGCGGCGTCTTTTTTGCAAACCAGTGAATTTATATTTATCTCATGGCTAAAGTTCTGAAGTAAAAGCTATAGGTTTTCTCTCTCTCTCTCTCTCTCTCTCTCTCTCTCTCTCTCTGTGAGTGTATATTTAAAAGGCCTTTATAATTGCTATAATTGTGTTTAATTGGCAATTAAATTCATTTTAATTTTCCTCCAGTGCAACAGGCTTTTTCTTTCTGTACCTTATGATGTAAATTTTGCTATTTGATTTTCACCTGAATTGTTTCCTTTAATATGCAAATTTAAGGCTATTTAGCTGCCAACTCCCTAAGGTAATGAAGCAGGTTATGAAGAATTTGAAAGTCTAAGACAGGAAAGACAAGAAGGTCTTTCTCAATCCATAAGATGTACTTCTATCAACATGTTTTTTTTTTTTTTTTTTTTTTTCGAGACAGAGTTTCGCTCATGTTACCCAGGCTGGAGTGCAATGGCGGGATCTCGGCTCACCGCAACCTCCGCCTCCTGGGTTCAGGCAATTCTCCTGCCTCAGCCTCCTGAGTAGCTGGGATTACAGGCACGCACCACCATGCCCAGCTAATTTTTTGTATTTTTAGTAGAGACGGGGTTTCACCATGTTGACCAGGATGGTCTCGATCTCTTGACCTTGTGATCCACCCGCCTCGGCCTCCCAAAGTGCTGGGATTACAGGCTTGAGCCACCGCGCCCGGCCTAACATGTTTAATACATTTATATATTTATGTGTTATGTACACAATGTTTCACTACTCAAAATATTTAAAAGAGCTCTAATTAATTTGCTTAAGAAAATAAAAGTGCTTGACTCAAATACCTCATAGGGAAAAATAAAAGTCTAGTCAAATGCTTTTTCAAGTTCATATAACAAGTAGAATCTTTAATAAATAAGATAGCATTAAATTATTGATAAAAATAGTATTAGAAATGTTTTCAGAATTGCCAGCATACATTTTTGTTTGCATTTATTGATCAAGAATTTTATACTTATCCTTGCCAAATGCTATGAGGTGTCAAAATTTGGCATAAGTGTTACAAAAGTATAAACCTAGCCCCAAGCAGAATGATCTTTGCTTATGTAATGTTTAATGAAAATAGCTACATCTTGACTTTAGTAAGATTACCATAACTTCTAATCTTGTGGTTTTAGGCAGTCTAGTCCACAGACAGTAAGGTTTGTTTTGGGAAAGGACTGTTATGAATTTTGTTTCAAAGCTAAACTATAAGTTTCTCTCTACCTGATTTCTGCAGAATTTGAAAACTATTTGTGAGTATTCTTAACTTATGGCAATATAGTTATTTGCATAAGTGCAAAAAGAATCTGTTTTCATTTGTAACAGTACACAATTGGACAAGCTGGTTATTTCCAAGGATTTGACTGGAATGGTGTGCTTTCCTTTAAGGAATCAAACTTGACTTATGGAACCAGTAAAACCCCTTTGGGAAAACTGGCCTCATACATTGTCTTCACAGTCCTAATACAGGGTTCCTGACCTGTGGTAAGTTAAGAGTGTCACTTTCTGAGAGATCTAAGGGCCCCAAGTTTATCTTGAGACCTCAAGGTAAGAGAAATTCACCCAACTCATAGGTGTTTGATGGTACAAACCCAAGGCTCAACTCAGCTTTAGAAAAGTCTTATCTGAGATTCCCTATATGGAACAAAGTTCCGTCAAAGCCCATTTAAAAACCTATGTATTAAAAATAATTATTCTGGCCAGGTGCGGTGGCTCACACCTATAATCCCAGCACTTTGGGAGGCCAAGTCAGGTGGATCACAAGATCAAGAGATGGAGACATCCTGGCCAATATAGTGAAACCCCATCTCTACTAAAATGCAAAAAAAAATTAGCTGGGTGTGGTGGAGTGCACCTGTAGTCCCAGCTACTTGGGAGGCTCAGGCAGGAGAATTGCTTGAATCCAGGAGGTGGAGGTTGCAGTGAGCTGAGGTTGCACCACTGCACTCCAGCCTAGCAACTGGTGACAGAGCAAAACTCTGTCTCAAAAAAAAAAATATTATTCTTGCTGCACTGTAGAAAAATAATTAGGCTAAGTATAATAAAGCAAATTAGTCCTACCATAATTTGTCTTAGGTGAAAATGGAAAACTAGAGAGATAAAAAAAATATGTTTCAAAGTCTACAGTATACCTGTTGTTAGATTCTACTCTTGCCTAATGTTTTTCAATTTTTAAAATTATTATTATTATTATTATTATTATTTTGAGATGGAGTCTCACTCTGTCCACAGGCTGGAGTGCAGTGGTGCCATCTTAGCTCACTGCAACCTCCACCTCCCGAGTTCAAGTGATTCCCCTGCCTCAGCCTCCTGAGTGCTGGTGTTGTATTGGACCGAGCGTAGAAAGTTAGCACCAAGACAAAAGTATGCCAGATTGCAGGGTCATTTATTATGCCGGCGACCACAGAGGACTCACGTCTCTCCAACCTGTGGCCTCAAAAGGAGGGTGCCAAGACTTTTTATACCCGAAAAACTACCTTGGGAGTGGGGGTGAGGAGAGGGGATGGGGATGAAAAGGTTTTGGACATTCCAAAGGCCAGGGGATTCTGTAATTCACCACCTGGGTGGAGACGAGGGTGGGGGTCTCCGGACATTCCAAGGGCCAGGGGACTTTTGTCATTCTGTTTGTTACTTCAGTGGTTTACAGAAGTCAAGATAAGCATTTGTTTACACACAGATCTTAGTTATCCTGGGCTGCTTATTTTAGTTATTACTAAATAACTAAAGCAAAGGCTAGCAATTCTGGCACAATATCACACTGGGACTACAGGCGTGCACCACCATGCCAGGCTTTTTTTTTTTTTTTTTTTTTAAGGAGAGATGGAGTTTCACCATGTTGACCAGGATGGTCTCAATCTCCTGACCTCATGATCCACCCACCTCGGCCTCCCAAAGTCCTATAAATACAGGCGTGAGCCACCATGCCCCGCCAATTTTTATTATTTTCTAAAATTTGGACCAAATTCTAATTTTTTTGACTATAAGTCTTTAAAATTATGTTTTCAGTTTTTTCCTTCTTCCCCCCCCCCCCATTTTCCTAATTTAGAGTCACTGAAAACTTATCTGTGCTTTCTTAAAGATCTGTGAAGCGAAGCTGGACAGCTTAAACTTCAGAATGAAATAACAGCAACCTATTTACATACATAAGCCACTTTCCTACCTGCCTACTGATGTGTGGATTTCAGTGTAATGTGGCCTTTTGTTTGTCGTTTTTCTCCCTTCCTCTTCATATTTTCTCTTCATAGGACATGAGACTTCACAACCTGCTAAAAACTGAGCTTTCCTAATAACTTCAGACCTACTCATCTAGGAATACAACATCCTAGCCATGAGAGATCAGACAAACTGAGACCAGAGACTCATTTTCTTCTAAAACGTTTTCTCCAAAATATTTTAAAAAACAAAAGGGGGAGAATATGAAAGTAAAATCAGTCTTGGGGCCCCCAAATCACCAAGCTAAAGGGAAAAGTCGGGCTGGAAACTGTTTAGGGTAAACCTGCTTCCCATTCTATTCAAAGTCACCCCTCTGCACATTAAGATAAATGCTTATCTGATTGCCTCCTTTGAAGAGGCTAATCAGAAACTCAAAAGAATGCAACTATTTGTCTTTTATCTACTTATGACCCGGAAGCCCCTTCCCTGCTTGGGTTGTCCTGCCTCTCTGGACTGAACCAATGTTCATATTACATATGTTGATTGATGTCTCATGTATCCCTAAAATGTTTTTAGTTCCCGAATTCCCTGTGAGGTATAAGTTTGCTGCTTTCTGGATCTCTAAAGGACAGCTCATTTCTTCACTGCAGTCTCCCGCTTTCTATGCAACTCAGAGACAGGAGGATTCCAGGTGTATTCCTGAAGACACTGATGCTGTGTGCATGAGGTTTATGAGGGAGTGCTCTGGAGGTCACCACCTGTGGATGAAAGAAAAGAAAGTAGGCTTGGGCAGAGGTAAAAGTTGCACTGTGATGCTGTGTTAAAGAAGGTTTCAGCTGATCCCATGAGGACCTGTGAACTGGGATGGCCCTTCATAAATATCCCAAATTGGGAAGACGGGTCAGATATTTATATCTCTGCATCACACTGCTCTAGGAAAGGTGTGTGATATAGGGCAAGATGCTTCCCTTTATCCAGTTAATTCCAAAGTTGACCGAGAGCTGAGGACTGTCAACTGGGAGAGGCCAGAAGCTGGCAAGATAAGTCCTTTGGTCCTGACGTTTTTCTGGTAGATACATCACACTGTCCATAGGAGACTGACTAGGGCATGCTAGTGTCTCCTGAGAAATTGGGTGGATACACACTTGTATTACATTGTAAAGCAAAAGGAGACCTAAGCTGGGGTGAGAAAAAGAACTTAGAAAGGTAACTTCCCCATTGTTCTCAGTCCAAAGATGTTTTTCCCATTACGGACCCCCTGGTTGGGTCCCATACTGAAACTGATTTTCTATGTACCGAGATTCTGCTTTTAAAAGGAAAAGAATTCAAGTGAAGGAGATGATAAACTATTACCTTTTAGATTTGGAAATGAGTCAATTCTTTGAGCAACTTTTTTTCCTTTATTCCTACATCATTGCACATTCCTATGTTTATGTGTGCGTGTGTGTCTGTGCATGTGTGTATGTGTGTACATCAGGGTCCACAGCAGCAGCCCTGGGTTTGACTCAGTTGCACTGCCTGGGCCTCTTGACTCCTGGGTGTGCCCAGTTGGGAGAAAGCAGGACGTGAATTGCTGTACTCCACTTCTTCATTCTCAGACTATCTTTTCAAATGATACAATTGTGTGCCAATTTTCTAAAATATGAAAGTATTTACAAGAAAAGGGGAAAAAGGAAAACAAGTTTAAATGAGGAAACAGATATAATGATTCCTATGATTCCTGCTTCATTTACTCAACTGTTAGACTGGCAGGTCCTTTTTTTTTTTTTGCCACATGATAAGTGATTTATTTCCCAAACAGGGTATTGTGCGCGTCATTCAGAAATGTGTTCCTGTTCATTCAGAGTTCTGTGAAAGAGCTGACAAACATCAGAGGAGAACTGTGGCTAACGCAGAATAATAGAAAGAAAAAAATCAATCTAGAGATGTAATTGAAAGCAAGACGTAAGAGAGTGGTGGAGGTAATTGAATGGTAATATTGTGAGCAGGGGCCAAGCAGGATCAAGCAAGTGCAAGATTAGGCAATTCAAAGATGTTCATCTTTCTCCTTTCTGAGATAACACGGGCCTCTGAGGTTATGGTTAAGGCATATTATCAGATATGCTCATTCAAATAGAAATTCCTCTATAGTTTTTTTAATGCTTGTCTCTTTTTTCCTTACAACGAATATCTTTTGAGTTGGATTGAGTCCAAGGATGTGACTTTGCAACTGATATAACTGGACTAGGGTGTGTTTGGTCCTGTCCTTGTGACTATGTTAGCAACAGAATTCAGTTGCTCCAGGTCAGCCCACTCAATCAAGGCTTATCTGATGAGAACAATGACCAAAAATACTGAAGCAACCATGATATTCCATACCTCCACTTTCATTTTTTGCAAGGAAATTCCAATAAAAAGCACTATTTTGTTTTCCTTTACTAAGTGGAAGATATTTTTTAAAAATGTGTTTTTATTGGGAAAGTGAGTGCGATTAATGGACATTTTTAAAAACCAAAGTAACTACCCTTGAGAAACTTTCTCCTCCAGCATTATCTCGTGGGGATGTTTATGGAGTTTGCCTTTCAATTCCAGTGAAATCAATATTGCATTATGGTTGGAGTCAGGAGACCTGGATTGTGTGACCTCGGGAAAGTCACTTACTCTCTCTGACACCATCTATGTGAAAACAACAATGAAAATGATTCTAGTCACTTCAAGAAGGGAGGGTAAGATTAATGATAGAAGATTTTCTAGACAATGGCCTCTGTGGCTGTTTCCCCCACTCCGTGTTTTCTTGTGTGTGCTTTTAAATTTTTGATTCTCTTTTGAATCTAAATTCAGCTGGCCACTTACTGACACAAAGATCTAATTCCAAATGCCAACGGCGATACCTCTACACAGCTGAATTTTATGTGTCTGGACAAAGCCCTGAGAAATGCTGTATCCCCTTTGTGAAAGGAGGAGGAAAGCAACAGAGAACTCCACTGGGAAAATAATTCTTGCATATACATTGCTTTCTTAACTCTGGGTGATTTTGTGACTTCTTACTCTCAGGCACCTGTTTCCTCAACCTCACTGTATGTGGCTTCTGATTTTTACCTCCATTGATCAACAAGCTCATGTAAGGGATGATTCAGGTTGGTCTTGCTCTTCCAGCTTGGACTTGCTCTTCCAGCTTGGACCTCAGGATGATCCCCAGAGTATACCTCAAGTGTTTGCCCCACTGCTTCTCAAGCTGTGACCATAGGTGATAAATCAATACTTATTGATTCATTGAATGACAACCCTGTGACCTCACCAACTTTTCCAGCTGCCACTCCCTCTTCTTTTGTTATCAGACTTATTAAGAGAGCAGTCTATTATTCCTTGACCATGACCAGCCAGTGACTACCCCATTACTTTATTAAAACTTCCCCTTTCTTTGTTTCTATTCTGGAACTACATTCCAGAGATGTATCATCTAAAGTGGGGTTAATTTCCTGGTTAAGTTCATTCTGTTGTGTTTCTAACTCAACGTACCCATTTTCTTAGCTTCAACTACCACCTGTATGTGGCTGAATCTCATATCTCCAAGGCGGCATTCCAGTCCAGAATTTGCCAATCTAAGAGCACATACTTAAGGCTGATTTAAGAAGACCACTTTGTGAGGAATCTGGAATACCAAACTAAAGAGTTTGGATTTTATCCTACAGTGGGAGTTAGAGACATTTTTTCAGATAATCTAGAGGGATACATTGTTTTCATTCAACAGAGTAGAGGATGGGTTGGAGGCCAGAAGGCTGGGGTTTCCCAGCCCAATGCCGTCACCATGATGTAACTAAAACTCGGATTTTAATTGACATCTAATGCACAAGATTTTCTGCTATATTTCCAGTTGACTCATTTCCCGATCCTCTGGTCTTAGTATAAACAGGGAAGGGAAAATGTACATAAGATTCAAAGCATGAATTGGCCAGCAGTTGTTTTCTTCTATCCAGCTTTATCAGTCTTCAGTTTGTGAACATTCACTACTCCTCTTAACTTTCAGTGCTACTTCGAGTATTTATATTTTCCATATCCTCAGAAATATTTCATTTGGAAGTTTAGAGGAACTACAATTAGGCACAGCCAACTAGCTGCTATTCTAAAATGAAAATCCCTTCTAATTGATGTTTTGAGACCTCACTGCAAACAGATGCTCAAAAGACACATATGGACTTACGGTGAGTTAAGAAATCCTGAAAATGGCCACTGTTGTGTTACACACAAAAAACAATTGTATTCCTCATTCCAGCCACAGGGAATTCTTTTGTTTCCTTGACTACATGAGTTCTTTTCTTCCTCAGGCCTACACACAGGCTGCTCTGTCTGCATGAACTCCCAACCCCTGTCCCCACACAAACTTCCATCTGCCTCCATCCTAGACTCGATTTGATCCTTCATGACTCAGTTTAAATGCCGTTTCCTCACAGAGGCATTCCCGAACCTCCTTATATATATTTAATTGGATCCTTCTGCCATTCTTTCTTCTAGTATCCCATAACTTCCTTCAGGGTGCTTATCACAATCTAGAATTATGTATTAGTGTGAACATTTGTATAACGTCTATTACCCACTTCAACTTCAAACCCAACTGCATAGAGTGTAAACTCTAAAATGGCTGAAGTAATGTCTGTTTCATGTGAATTGTGTATCAAAATTTAGTGTAGCCTCTTGTACATGATAGATTAATAACTAACTGATTTTTCACTACACAGAAGTAAAAATGAAGATAACTTACATATTTTACATAGCTTTATGTACTTAATGTAAATCTTTGTGTGAAGCTTCATATCCTTTTATAGCTTCCTTTTTTACAAACATCATTTTTAAAATAATGGTCACTTTGAGGTAGATGACACCATAAAGCTGGAGATCTTTAAGTACTGAATCAGTTTCAACAGTCTTTTGATCATTTCTCCAGAAAGAATTGCTGCTGACAAAGCAAATCACCCAAAAGAGAAAATGCTCAGAGCAATTTAAAAAATAGGGGTTCATCTATATTGCTTAGAAATAATTTCAGAGAATCTGTAGTGAAAACAAATTCCAAGGATTGAGATGGTTATTATTCAATGAACACATCTTAAATCAAATGCATGTCAAAACCTCATGTGGTGCCTCATTCATGTGAGAATTGAAATTAAACACATTAGAGGTGTTTAGCCACTTTATCATTTCAGATTACAATGCACATTATTGCAGGTAGTAGCTTTGATTCTAATATGCATGAAAATTTTTGTTTGTTGTAATGCATGGAGTTCTGTTGGTTATGCTCTAGAATAATTTCTTATTTAAAGTAATCCTATTGGCAAGACCTTCTAAGAAAGGAAACTTTTATAATATGATCACCCTCAATTTATCGTTTGCTGGTAATTATTTGGCTATAGAATTTTTTAAAAATGGTGCATATACAGAAGGTAGTTGTATCTCAAGGCAAACAATCCCTTAACAAACTTGCTTACTCAGCTCATATCCCAGACAGCCATCATTTTATTTTGTGTCTTTATAAGTACGAAGGAGAAATAACAAAATCTGTAAGCTATGAAGGTTTCACTTTTGTTTTCCTTAAAAGATGAAAGAGCAAACGTAAAGTCTCTAGTCTGGATTGCCTAAACCTACATAATCAAGAAGGAAAAAATCACTGGGCTGTGGAATAAGTCTCCAAGGCTTAAAAGTCCCCTAGTAGAGGTGGTAGTTACTAAGCTATTGCCTTAATTACAGACAATGTGGTCTGAAATACCTGACTGAGGTGGAATCCACCTCTTCTGTTTATGAGCCCTGTATGCATGTGTAAAGCAGGAAGCACAATAATCTTAGAGTTTTATACAGATGAAAGAGATATTTCATACAAAACCCTGAGCATAGTACCTGGCATATAAGAAGCACTCAAAAAACAGTGGCTAGGTGGATAACACGTCTATAAACGCAAATCTAAATCACATCATCTTCACAGATGTTTCTTTGTTTAATGAATGATTTAAACCCTTTAGAAAAAAGCAGCAATCAATGGGAATAAATATTTTACAGTAGCTACATAATTGTTTCTATAATTAAAATTTAGACATTTTTAAACAATGATGAATAAATGGTTGGAATGTCTGTGTCTGAGAGACCGAGTGTGTGCATGCATGTGTGTGTGTGTGTGTGTGTGTGTGTGTGTGTGCATGGGTTTTTTTGTTGTTGTTTACAAGGAAACAAAGACATCTTATCATGGGGGATGAGGATTATTTCTCCCAGCCAACTTTGTTCTCTGTCCTGGATAGTACACCTTGAAGTCACCAACCCTGACCTAAGAGTGGCTGTCTTTTATTGTTTTCCACCTGGTTCTATTGGGGAGGCGGGACCAAAGAAGAACAAAAACAAAAATATTTCATCTTAGACTTCATCTTACAATTTTTGAAAAAATTAATTGAATACCTTTTTTCAGGCAAATAGTATGTTTTTATATCCATCTCTTTTATGTGGCCATTCCAATATCAGTCCCCAGAAATAACAACATGTGAATCTCAAACCAATTTTTGGCAACAAAAAGGTATAGGTTTTCTCCCTTGTTCTTTATCATTTTGATTAATTCTTAAGGAGTGGCCTATTGTGCAATTTCTAAGAAAACCACCAAGCTGTTAATGAAGTAAATATCTGTTTAATTTACAAACATCAGCAGTGGAACTGACATTAGTCTGGAGAGAGACAAAGCACACTGAATTATACATGTACATCTAATTTTCTTTGTAAAAAAAGTTTTCAGGAAGAAACATCTGCATCTTTACAGGGCACCCTGGGATTTTAATGAGGGAAGAGCACAGTCCACTATAAATCATTATCAATTCTACACTGTAATTTAGCAGCAAACATGTTAACATGGGAACATTAATTAAGGAGTTTTATTGTTTGGGGGGAAAAAAAATCACAGTTCTTGACATGACAGTCTTTTCATCCCCACCCCACCCCCAGAAAAGGGCAAAAAAGGTCAAGGGCATATTAATTTGCAAAAGGTCTACTTTCTAGTGTTGATTGCTACACACCATTTCTTTTCTGTGAGGACATGCTGCAGAGCGGCCACTTCTTTCTGTACAATGACCATCTCATATACAGATTTGTGTTTTCCTCTCCTGGTCTTTGCACACTCTCTGCAGGTGCCTGAATGAGGCCGGCGGGTCAGTGACATCAGTGATCAGATGTCAAGGTCAACAAACTGACCAACACATATTTATCCCAAGATAAAACCCTATGTTAGTACTAATGCCAAAAAAAAAAAAAAATCCTGATTTTTAAGTTTGAAAAATGTACAAAAATATCAGGATAATCATAAATTAATATATATTAAAGCATCAAGGAACAGTAAAAGGATGGCCTAAAATGTTAAGTACAATGTACTTTGATACAATAAATATTTCTCATGGAAACTGAATACTGTATAGGGCTGTTTAGAACTCATAGAAACAAAAAAAAAATCATATTACTAATTTATTTATCAATAATCTATTGGTCCTTTATCATCTCCTTTATCATTTATATTACAAAAAAATTAATACTGGAAAATGGTAGATAAAGACTTTTGTGTGCTGCTTCTGCGGACATGCTGACATTTACAAGGAAGATAAAATTTATTTTAGCATTTTCATTTCCTCTCATGAATGGAACCCAGATCCTCAGGACACTTTATATTTTGCACAAAGTATTTCTCATCCATTTGTTCTGTCTGTGAATTCTGGAGTTCCATTCCCTTGCCTTGCGTCCTTATTCACACGCATGTGCTTGGTATGTCCTAGTGAACTTCATTGATGTGAAGGAGGACACACAGGTTTTGTGCTCTGGGCAATTTCACATCAGCGCACAGTCGCTCCTCTGCCCCTCGTGCATGTGCTTCTGCTTGTCTTCAGCATGTTACAAAGATGGACCCGAGTAGCGACGGTTCCCCTCGCTGTTCTAATGCCTCCAGGTATATCTTTCTTCATACTTCTCCAGCATAGGGGAAGCTTGAGTTCAAGCATTTCTTCTTTTTTTTTTTTTCAAATGCAGAAAAAAAGTCTTTATTCTCATAATAAAAATAAGTCTGTTCTGTATTTTACAATATATTTCAAATATTTCCACTATGAAGCATGAATTAGTCCAACATGGTCAAGAAGTATACAACATTTTTCAGACACAGCTGCTGGGGATTGCGTTTAGGACACACACCTCATACAGCCACACTTCACCACTTTCTCAACCTCGTCCAGAAAGGAGGACCCGTCAGTGCATTCGAAAGAGTATTTCCGCCGCTTGCTCCTCAGAGGTCCACAGCACTGCCCTCCTGTGCACCCACCTCGGCACTCTAATCGGGACACCTTCTTGGTTGTTTGGCAAGCAGCATAGCCCTGCTGCTTTTGGTAATAATCTCTTATCCGTTCTCCTCGACAAGAGATTTCTAGAAAGGAACAAAAAGCACAAGCATTTTAAGAACAGCTGGAGAGGATG
The DNA here is from genome assembly GCF_001604975.1 of Cebus imitator. NCBI lineage: Eukaryota > Metazoa > Chordata > Mammalia > Primates > Cebidae > Cebus > Cebus imitator. The sequence continues at coordinate 1,092,713 of NW_016107442.1, forward strand.
TGGAGAAATAGGAATGCTTTTACACTGTTGGTGGGAGTGTAAATTAGTTCAACCATTGTGGAAGACAGTGTACTGTTTCCTCAAGGATCTAGAACTAGAAATACCATTTGACCCAGCAATCCCGTTATTGGGTATATACCCAAAGGATTATAAAGCATTCTATTATAAAGACATATGCACACATATGTTTATTGCAGCACTGTTTACAACAGCGAAGACTTCGAACCAACACAAATGTCCATCAACGATAGACTGGATAAAGAAAATGTGGCACATATATACCATGGAATACTGTGCAGCCATAACAAAGGGTGAGTTCATGTCCTTTGCAGGGACATGGATGAAGCTGGAAACCATCATTCTCAGCAAACTGACACAAGAACAGAAAATCAAACACCACATGTTCTCACTCATACGTGGGTATTGTACAATGAGAACACATGGACACAGGGAGGGGAACATCACACACCGGGGCCTGTATGGGGGTGGGGGTCTAGGGGAGGGATAGCAGGGGGTGGGGGACCAGAGGAGGGATAGCATTAGGAGAAATACCTAATGTAGCTGATGGGGGGATGGATGCAGTAAACCACCATGGCACGTGTATACCCGTGTAACAAACCTGCACGTTCTGCACATGTACCCCAGGACTTAAAGTATTTAAAAAAAAAAAAAAAAAGAACAGTCACTGTAAGTCCTGCGGAGTAACTGTGAACCCACAACTCAATTCAGGAGATAATGCCGTTGTTTCTCCTTTGTAACTTGCATTACATATTATTAGCTGGTGGTACCCCCTCCTGTTCTTTGAAAAATACTTCTTTTTGTTCTTTATTTTCAGCAAAGTGAATGCTATATATGTAGACCACAAATACAATGCTATTTCAGTGACAATTAAATCTTTTCTTTCATTGCATAAAAGGAAAAAAAAATACATATTCTGTTTTTACACTATAAACAGCTGGTTTTGTTTACCACAGGGAGCAGTTTCAGAGAGTATGCAATTTAATTTATTAGACCTGGAGTTTAATATTATCCAGTCTGTTACTTAATACAAGTAACATTCCACTAACTTCATAAATTACCCCAGTATGAAGTATGTAGTTCAAAAAAGAGACATCTGCTAAAGGCTTCCAAGGGCACGTGTTCCCTTGTCTTGTCCCTCTGACACACAAAACGAAATCCCTGCCAGCTGGAGCCAAGGCGAGCTCCGATCACGCAGACAAAGGAGGAGGAGGAAGGTGAACTAAGAAGTCAGCCTGTTTCCATTCCTCTCACCCACACGATTTGCTGTGATAAATCAGTCCGTTCTAAGGTCGAAGGTCATTTTGTACTAAAACTAGAGCAGAATTATTAGCACCATCTTCTCTGTGCCAGAATATGAATCAATAATATATATGAATAAGAACAGCCGGTAAAGGTAAGAGAGGCGTAAAGTAAGTGTGCTTCTTTATCAGGTAAAAAGGAATATTTCTTTTACAGCAAATCAAGTTGTGAGAAGCATCTGAAGGCTGTGTACAATACTGCGGTGGAAGTTTAGGACATTTCACATCTGGTGCCTTCACAACACTTAAAAATAAATCAATAGCAGCACTGCAAGTAAGGCGAGGACTCTGTATTCTCTCCTATCACTCCCCTCTCTCTGTCTCTGTTGCTCCCATTTTTTCACCTCTTCTCTCTCTCTTTTCAAAGAGGCAGGATCCTCTTGCTTTGCCAAGAGAGGGGGGTGCCCGGCAGGGCTGGCTTACCTACCTCGATCGCAGCTGTCCCCTGTGTATCCGCTGCTGCATTCACAGTAGGGCTGCCCCAGGCCTGAAAGCCTGCACTTCCCATGCTTGCACTTGATTGCCTGGCATGGATTAAACAGATCCTCCTCTTCATCACAGAGGACGCCTCCATGGCCCTCCAAGCACTTACAGCTGTAGGAGAATGCATTGATGGGCAAACAGGTGCCATGCACGCATCTGCAGAGAGGGGGAACACAGGAGTGAGAATGCGCTCAGAAGAGGAGGTAAGACTGGACGAAGGTGATATAAGAATGGAGGATGATTGAAAAAATAGGAGGGACAGAGTGCTAATGCCTAACTTATCTCCCTCCCTCCCTCCTCCCTTCCCTTCCTCCCTCCCATCCTCTTTCCCTCCCTCTCTCACTTCCTCCCTTCCATCCTTCCTCCTCCCCCCCCATGCCTAACTTATCTCCTTCCCCTTCTTTCCTCCTTCCCTACCTTCCCTCCCTCCTTCTCTCTCTTTTCTCCTTCCCTCCCTCCCTCAATCCATCCTTCCTTCCTTTTTCCCTTCCTTCTTTCCTTCCTTCCTCCCTCCTTCTTTTCCCTCCCTCCAATCCATCCTTCCTTCCTTCCTTTCCTTCCTTCCCTCCTCCCTCCCTCCAATCCTTCCTTTCTTCCTCCTTGCATCCCTCCCCCCTCCCTTCCTTCCTTCTTTCCTCCCTCCATCCCTTCCTCCCTTCCATTTGGCTTTGAGGCTTTCAGGTATGTGCTCAACTATCAAGCAGCAGAAACGTACTTATTTCCAAGGCAGGGGTCATTGGTCCTTTGGTCACAGAGGGGCCCCATCCATCCTTCCTGGCACTCGCAGGTGAAGCCTGCCTGGCTGCTGGGCTGGCATGTGCCATGGGCACACACCTTCTTGTGGCATGGCTCACAGCCAGGCAAAATGCCTGTTTGCATCGGCACCTTCTGGAAGTCCTGCAGCTCACTGTTGATGTAGAGGTTCCGGATGCAGCCATGGAAGCTGGTGCCGTTCTGCCCGGGGGCCTGGCGCAGAGATGCCACATTGCTCTTCCCTGGCATGCCTGGGGAGGAACACCAGGTCAGGGGTCAGGCTCTTTGGGGGTTCCTCGGCCATTTACTATCCAGAAATCCTGATGCTTGGGACCTCACTGACAACCTATTGTGGCAGGATATTTGGGCAGGGTGGTAGGGGAGTGAGGTGGAGAAGAGATGTGTGTTTTTGTTTTGTTCTGTATTTTGGAAGATGCTCCAGGAATTTCTAATCCACAACTAGAATAAAATATCTAGTTCACTGGTGGTCAATCTTTAACTTTTAAAATTTGTGTCAAAGAAAACTTCACATGTACGCAAATATATAAACCTAGACGCAAAGCTACTGTCCTTAAAGGCAAGACTGGGGGAAGGGAATGCTTCCTCTCTGGTTTGCCCTCCACCCCCCACCTCCAGGCACACACTGCTAGAAGTCTGGAGCTCCATGAAGCTCAATTTGTGGTGCTCTAACTCTAGCCCTTATCTTAAAGACAAGGGGCCAGGGCCCAGGCAGCCCCGGCGACATGCCCAATGTGGCCCAGCGAGTTCAGGTTAGAGTCAGGCTGACAGGAAGAACCTCCTCCAACTCTGGAGCCAGGGTTAGGCCTACCAGGTCTCAGAGGCTTAGTGCTGGGGTTCACAGTGACCATTCACCACAGCCCTGCCACATCCTAAGTTAGCAACGAATCCAGCTCACTCCTGGCAACACCCTGAGCTTGGTCAGTGATGCCAATGCCTAAAATCTCACTCCTGATTCTTTTCAGGACAGCACCTCGTTCACATCATTTGTTTTTTCTTGCTAATTGAGAGTGAAGAGCACATAGTCCAAGAAATCAGAAATACAAAAGAAATCTATTTCAGAACAGAGTATCTGCAATCTTTGCATAAATACATTCCACTAATGACAGTCATCTGGTAACCCTCAATTTGGCAAAACGGAAGAATCTTTCCATGGCCTAAGCCAGGCCCTTAAATAGTTCCTGGAAGGCATCCTTCGGGAGGCACCCATCCAGGGAAGGGAAGGGGAGTTGGAGGCTTTCAGAGTGCCGACCACACCACCACTGCCTCCCCACAACCCCCCAATTATGCCTTAGCTATGCCTGGACTTTGGACTACTGGCTGGAAGTTCTAGGCTGAGGGAGACCCGGTTTCTCATTCTTTAGGGGGTTTGTTGTTATAAAGACCAAACACTGTAGCACACTCTGGGTCTGAACGTATACCACCTTCTCCTTTCCCATCCACAGGAAATGACTATCCATTGGCATTCAAAGCAGGCACCAAAGTCAGACAGCTAGGTGTACATGTACGAAACCACTAGGTTAGAGGGCAAGGATTTCTGGTTCTGCGTGCACTTGGAGCAGCTATTTCTTCTCTCTGGTGCTTAGCATTGTCATTTATATACCATGAACATATGAACAGGGAAGTTGTCCTAAGTTTGTCCTAAGTAAAAACCACCAGCAGTGCAGGCTCAAAGGCAGCTTCTCAGGCTCCACTCTCTCCTCTTTCTGAGGTTCTGTTCCTGTAGGGACAGGAGAGGTGCTGAAACCTTAATATCTACATGCAGCTCAGTTGATTCAGGTAGTCCATAGTCACACTCTGACAGGCACTGAATGAAGTCTCCTGGCTGTGAAGTTCTGTGAGTACAGGCCTTTCGTCTATGTCCCTCTCACTTTGGGTTGCTTTCTAGAGCAGGGTCAAATGGATGAAATTTACCATTTCCAGGAGAGGACGGTGACAGAAAATTCCTTGCTCTGGGGTAAGTTTTTCTAATTTAATCATATCCATCCATCATAAGGACTTTAATGACCACACATTTATGGTCCTTTTTTCAGTGGTTAAAAATGAACTTCTTCCAAAACTATTTTTAATAGCTCATTTTGATATGGGCACAACACATATATGTCACATGTCAAGACTAAATACAGATTTGCAAAGTTCCACGGCACAGAGAAACTATTAGTCAATCTGTTCCTTTTTGTTCCAAAGCTAACAATTAGAAAGGCTCAGCTTTGACTAGAGTAATTTGTAAATGAAAATGTTTATACATCATAGATATATTTGACTTTCAATAGCCTGTCATAAAATCAAGAATTATTTTTAGTCAATCTTTTCATGTGCTCGCTAGGAAAAAACTAGGTCTTTAGTGACAAACAGAAGTAGATCCATGATTTTTCTTTTAATGTCTTTCCTCTATGCCATGAACCTATTTAGAATTCAATCAATCAATCAATCAATCAATCAGCAGATAACTTAGCAGACACCTTTTAGCCTTATTTCTATAGGCTTCAAAATGGCAACAAAAAGACCAAGTATCAAGCCTAGGTCCTCTGTCCCGTGCCAGGACAAGGAGGGCATTTATCGCACATGCATGGATCTCCATGCACAGGTCTTATTTATTGATTTATTTCTCTATTAGGTAATAAAGGCTCAGTTAGACTGTAGACATAAAACATGAAAATTACATTGTTTTGTGTCGGCCAGGCATGGTGGCTCATGCATGTAATTTTAGCACTTTGGGAGGCCTAGGCGGGTGGATCACGTGAGGGGGTCAGGAGTTTGAGACCAGCCTGTCCAACATAATGAAACCCTGCCTCTACTAAAAATACAAAAATTAGCTGGGTGTGGTGGCGGGAGCCTGGAATCCTAGCTACTCAGGAGGCTGAGGCAGGAGAATCACTTGAACCTCAGAGGCGGAGGTTGGAGTGAGCCGAAATCATGCCATTGCACTTGTAGCTTGGGCAACAAGAGTGAAACTCTGTTTCAGGAAAAAAAATTATTTTGTGTCAGGACCTATCGTGGGTAGTTGATAACCATGGGTTAAGCTGCCTCTCCATATATCCATATACTCCCCAAGGGGCCGAGGAGGCATATATTCCCCTAGGGGCTGCCTCTCCCCAGATGCTGGGGCATTACCTTCAGCAGTCCTCCTTGGGTAGCATCCCTGGCTTTTTTTTTTTTTTTAATTCAGGGGTATATGAGCACGTTTGTTATACAGGTAAACCATGTCATGAGGGATTTTTTGTACAGACTATTTCATCATCCAGGAATTAAACTTATTGCCTATTAGTTGCTTTTCCTGATCCTTTCCCTTCACCCACCCTCCACCCTCCCATAGGCTCCAGTGTGTGTTGTTCCTCTCTGTGTGTTCATGTGTTCTCACCATTTGGCTCCCACTTGTAAGCGAGAACATGCAGAATGTGTTTTTCTGTTCCTTTGTTAGTTTTCTAAGGATAATGGCCTCTAGCTCCCTCCATGCTCCTGCCAAGGGCATCAGCTCAATTCTTTTTTATGAGTATATAGTATTTCCTGGTGTATATGTACCACATTTTCCTTATCCAGTCTAGAATTGATGGGCATTTAGGTTGATTCCATGTCTTTGCCACTGTGAATGTGCTGCAATGAACATACACAAGCATGTGTCTTTATGACAGAATGATTGAGATTCCTTTGGCTATATACTCAGTTGTGGGATTGCTGGGTTGAATGGGAGCTCTATTTTTAGGTCTTTAAGAATCACTACACTGTTTATCACAATGGCTGAACTAATTTACACTCCCACCAACAGTGTATAAGTGTTTCTTTTTCTCCACAACCTTGCCAGCACCTGTTCTTTTTGACTTTTTCATAATGATCATTCTGACTGGTATGAGATGGTATCTCATTGTAGTCACCATTGTTTTTTTATACAAAATATTTCATTTTTTATTTTTATGAATAATTGTCATTAATACAGCAGAAACTGATATGATTATAAAAGATATCAAAAAATCAGAAAAATGTTAGCATTCAATGGAAATTAAAAACCTGAACTGGAGGCTCATCAGAGTCTGACACTTGGTACCATTCTGATGGAAGTGAAGAAACATGTTTGCCGGACTCCTTAAAACAATTCATGTAACATAGAAAGAGTTAAATTTAAAGGAGCTACAATGCACTGACACATTATATGACTTTTGATGTTGACAAACATTTAAGCAGGGCTATCTAATCTCACAGTCTTGAAGGCAGGGAGGTGTGTAAATCGTAGATTTTTAATTAGCAGGAAGCATGCTGAGATTTTTCTTGGTGAAATAGTTTGTTTACTCTTGTAGATCTAAAAGGCTAGCTCAGTCTGTCAGAGCACAAGATAATGCCAGAAGAGGTCAAGGGCAAGGGGATGGATCGACATGAATCCATACCAACTTGTGGAAAACAAATGACACAGCAGTTACCATCACAAAGAATAATATTAGTAGGAATTGGAGACTTGAGGTCCAATTCAGTTCTCATTTGGATTCTACAGTATCTCTTACTAAAAATTTGATTTTAAAAAAGAAAAAACCAACAGGGAAATTCTTACTCCTTTAATTAACAATTGTCCACAAGGAGAAGGGAAGAAATAAACAATAGCTAATATAGATGGGCCTAACTTATTAAAAATCTGTGAGCTTGAACACATTTTAATATGTTGAATCTTGAGTCATACTTATAAGCCAATGGTTAATATACTGCGAAACTTTACAAACAAAATCTTATCTGTTGCAGAACTTCAAAACTAGTAGAATAATTTCTTCTCCCTTTTATTTCTTCCACAGAAAGTCCTAAAACTGAGTAATCACTGGCATGCCTGCATTCACAAATATATCCTCAAAACATGATGATTTTTATCAAAATGTATCTGAAAAACATGATGGTTTTTGAAAACAGAAGTAATTTCAAATGAGGACAAGGATGTCATACTCCCTCCAAACGTATTTTCAGTTCTTTCTGCTCCACGTCATATAAAAAAGAAATGAGGGTAGCTGGACTCACGTAATTTCTTTCAGCCCAATAATGTCATTAAATTCCCAATGTTTTCACGCTAGCAAAGATCCAGTATTTAAGTGATCTACTATAAAGTATCTCTATTTCTAAAAAAAGATTCCTTTCATTTTTTACTTTTTCTTAAGAGGGCTCAAAAAGCTGTCAAAAAGCCCTTTACTTAACGAAGACCAGCCACAGACTTCCTTCCTGTACCAGCTTTCCAAGAGGGTGAGTGAGTCTTCACCCTGATATTTTTGCCCCGGGTTTTACGAGACTTCTCTTCTTTATGGACCTTCATGTGCTGCCTCAGATGAGAGCTCTGACTGAAACATTTGCCACATTCACTGCCCTGGTAGGGTTTCTACCCCGTGTGGGTTCTCTGATGTTGAATAAGGTGGGAACTCTGGCTGAAACACCGGCCACACTCATCACACTGATAGGGTTTTTCTCCAGTATGAATTCTCTGGTGCTGAATGAGATTTGAGCTCTGTTTAAAGCTTTCTCCACACTCATCACATTTGTAGGGCTTTTCCGCAGTATGGATCCGTCCATGCTGAATGAGATTAGAACTCTGAAAAAAAACTTTTCCCACAATCAGCACATTTATGGGATTTCTTTCCAGTATGGATCTTCTGGTGTTGAAAAAGAGTTGAACTGTGACTGAAACTCTTTTCACATTCAGTACACTTGTAGGGTTTGTCATCCAAGCTTCCTCTAAGTCTACTCAAGCTGGTGTCAAATCGAATAGTCATGCCCCACTTCTGCCGCTGCCGGCCTGTTTTGTGCTTGTTCTCCCAGGCCTTTCCTTGGCTTGAGCTCCGGGAAATACCTGCTTTAGGCTTTGCTAACCTCATGGTGAATAACAAAATGTGTATGTATGAGAGCTTACAGGCTTCTTCTGAACTAATGTTTCATTTCCCAGAGGTGCACAGCTCAGAATTTTCGCGCGGGATCAGCCACCACCCTGGCTCACTAGGCGCCTCCCGCGCCGCCGGAAGTGAGGGCCGCGCCGCACGCTTGTAGTCACCATTTTTAAAGGGAACTTAGTTAACTCACTCACCTTTTCTCCCTCTGCTTCTCATACCTTTACTCCACAGTATTCAAAGCTGTGGTCTTACAGGTTTCTTGTATTTTTAAAATCTGAATCACCCTTGAGACTGCACTCTAAGCTGGGAGGAAGTGGCCCATGGTGTTCTCTGGCGGTGGGACTGGGATGCAAGTGGCTTCCTTAGGTCTGGGTGGACAGAGGTGCTATTTGAATTTTTCCAGTCCCTCTACCTTCAGAAGGACAGGTACTTTTCATTTTGGAGTTAAAAAATTTTTTTTTCATCTTTATTTTTTTCGGAAAAATGTTCTGACCTAAACAATGCCACCCTGTTTTTTTTTTTGAGATAGTGTCTGATTCTGTTTCCCAGGCTACACTGTAATGGTGCAATCATGGCTCACTGCAGCTTCAGCCTCTTAGGCTTACATGACCCTCCTTTCTCAGTCTCCCAATGTGCTGAGATTATGGCTGTCAGCCACCATGCCCAGCCCCCTGTATTTTTTAAAATTTGTCTTGCACTACATTCTAAAGGGGGTCAAAAGAGTTAATGAAGTGGTTTCCAATGAAAGCATGATAAAATCAAATGAATGAAAAGTCCATAAACAACAAAAGGCCACAACACTTAGATTTCTTCTTTTTCTGCTTTGTGTTAAGAAGTGAATGGCCATGCAGGTGACTCTGGAGTCAGGTGGACCTGGACTTAAATGAGATGTCTATTACGTAATAGCTTTGTGAATTTGGACAAGTTATATAAAATCCTTGAGACTGCTCCTCAGGGACTACAAAACAGAGAAAATCATACCTACTTCCTAAGATCTCTGAAGATTAAGGGTATAAAAGGAACACTATGTTGGGGACGTAGCATGTACTCAATAAATATGTTATTTTCTCTCAAATCACAGATACACTGGTGACTTGGCTCCCCGCATCCAAAAGCAACCCTGTTAACTGGAGTGCCAGCAAGAATGGAAGACTCAGTTTTAATGAGACCCTCCACTGTGATTCCCATGAAGCAATTAGTCAACTTGCTGAGTAGACTCACTATGCAATACTTTATTTATAATGTATTATAGTTACTGGAAGATCCCTCTGCATTCCCCAAGTTTTAGGGAGTAGAATGGAAATTTATTCTTCAACTTTGTATCCTTTATGTATCCATTTTCTTAGTTCCTAGTATGTGGTAGGTACTCAATAAATATTTACAGAACTGAACCAAAGATTTCAAACTGTTTCTAAAACAATCCAACTCTGTCAAAGTGTTAAGATTTTCTACTACTGAAATTATTAAAAACAGAAGTGCCCTGGACTGAGGGAGTAAAGACAAGGCTTTGAGTGGTTGAGATAATGGTATAGCATGAGTTATCATTTTTCAGAGAATGATGTGAAACTCATGAAAATACCTGTTGTTGTGATGAAATTGTACATTAACCTGTTCATCAAAGCATTTACTTATTTATCTGTAAAATAAGTTAGCTTTATCAGTCAGTTCAAATAAATTCAATGTAATTTAATTCAATGCTTCTCAATTCAGCATTAACTGCTTTCTAGCTCCTTTACAGAATTTTGAAATTCTCTGCCTCCAGTTTGCATTTGTTCCTCCAAATATAGGCAAGATTGGGAACTCCCTCCTTTGTGGGTCCTCTCCAATGGGCTCCTTTAGAACTTTGCTTATATCTCTGTCCCTCATTTATTCACTCATCTGCCTTCTTTTCACTTAAAAATAAAGCCCAGTGTCTTCACTCTATGATTTCAAGCCCTAAGCTACCTTTCCAACCCACTCTCTTGTTCATTCACTTTAAGGTCTTAGTGGAACAGAACTATTTCTTGTTATCCTAATACAATTTGTACATTTAATTTGTTCATTCAATCATTCAGTCAATCATTAGATTACATTGTTAATTATCCTATCATCCACATGAATTAGCAACTGGTAGTGTAGAGGCTCCAGCATGGTAACATTTGACTGAGATGATAGGGTTTGCCTCTTTAAGGGAGCTGGGGTGGGGTCATATACTCTTCACTTTGCATTGAGCTTGTTTTATCATTTTCTTTATTGCATGATTTAACCTCTAACCACCTTTCCTTTTCCATAGACCAGATCAAATATAAGATGAAATTATACATAAATCACCTAGCATGTCATTGATACAAAAGAAATACTAATTAATGTCCTTCTTTACCTAGATGATACATTTAGTTAGAACCAGAGATGGGATTATAAAATGATCCCTTAATACCCACCTAGAGATCTTTCTGTTCTGTCTTTGCTGTCCATCTTTCAATGATTGATCACTATTGTTCAATGACAAATACTGATGCACTAGGCATTAATAAACTTCTGAATTTATCCATGATGAGATTTACAGGGTTTGAGGACCAACTGAATTTGAAAGAGAGCTTACCTCCTACATAAAGTGGAGAGTCAAAATTCAGAGTGGACTGCTTTGACAAGTTGGTGATGATTTTAGGGCTCCCACCATCCACAGACAAAGAGAGACTCTGATCCAGGGCGAGTAGCTCCACAATGTGGAAGTTTCCATCATTGATTGTCTCCACACTACAATGGAAAAAAAAAAAAAAAAAAAACTTGGCTGATTCTTCCATTTTCTTTTCATTAAAGCAAAGTAGTTAAAATACAAACTTTGATAAGTGCTCCTTGGTAAAAAACATGGCTATCTAACAGTAATGAAGATAAATATAACATTAATGAAGATAAAGGCAAGTGGTTGAATTTTTTTCAAAAATAGTTATTTTCAAGGAGATGTGATAGATTTCATCTTCTCAGGAACTGAATACAAAATAAGTTTGTTCTTCCATGGGGAGAAGTAGAAATAACTACATTTAATCATCATCCATCCACATTCTCTCAATATGTAGCAATTACAAAGGATGATTTATTTATTTGCTTTTAAACACTATAAAAGTTCTATTTACCAAGATACTGTCACTTCAAATTGTAGTGAAAAGACAAGGAAACTAGACCAGTGCCAACACTCTAGACACGTTGACATTAGGTAACTGCTGACTTCTGCTCTTAAAAAAAGCCTGTATATTAGGACTTACCAGAATCAAACATACACACAAATGCAAAGAGAACCAACTTGGTGGGATCTCAGCACTTTTTGAAATTTGTTAATAATATCCTCTTACTTTCTGTGCATTTTTCAGAGAGGTACTCATCAACTGATATTACTGTGAAAAGTCTATGCTCAGTAGAGATGTGAGAACAGCACATTTAATAAAATGCTAAACACAGTCATATCTAGGAAATGTTGCAGTGACAGTGGTTCTCCAGATTCTTTTCTAAAATTTTCAAGGGCCAGGTCTAACAATTATTACTGTCACCTTCCAAAAACCTTGGAAAGGCTTATAGAAATTGATGTAATGAATAAAGACAAAAAGATGAAATGAGGTAAATGGAAAATGAGGATGAAAAAATAAGATGAAGTTGAGTGCAGTTAGTAAATATGTGTTACACGGTTTTAAAGTGTGGTTGCAAATCTAACTCTGGTGTTACAGCAGGCAAAAAAAGCAAACCAGAGCAATGAAACAGAACCAAAGAAGAAATGGGACCAATACCCAGTGCGGTGTCAGGAACATACTCACCTTTCGCTATACAAGCAAAATATGGCATAATGGAAGTTGGGATCAAAAAGGTAATAGTGATTATTAAAGATCTAACATGCTGGGATACTGACTGGGAAGACTGAAAAAGGTTCCAACATGGAAACATGGGAGCACGTAATAGATTATTCCCAAATGTGAACACTTAATACTCCAAATACAAGATGACTCCTTAAATTTCTAGGTAGTGATATGTAAATTTGAAAAATGGTAAAGCCCAGGGAATAACAGAAATGCATTAACGTATTTCTGCATGGTTCTCACCACTGGAATCTAATCACATTCCATTGTATTGCTGACAGACAACAAAACATTTTTTGATTTGAGAACAGAAACCATTCTGCAGAAATGTGAAAACATTTGGCATTCTTTCTGTTTAAGTGGTTAGAAGAGTCCACATGTGCAGGAATGTTTGATAGCCTGTCTCAGATAACAACTTTATAAAATGAAATGTTAGATATGTCCATCAATATTTTTGCCTTTTACACATTTAATTATCCTAACACTTAACATCAATACAATTGGCAGAGGAAAAGAGACCAGAAAATTATTTTCTAAGTTAAATCACACACCATCCATTAGTGGTTTTAAATATGACTCTCTTCCAAGAGGATGTGTCAAGTAGTAACATCAGCTGGCGGTTAAGCATATAGACTCTGTAGTCAGATAATCCTGGATTTGAATCTTGGTCCTGCATTTATTGTTTGATTTAGATAAGCTACTTTATTACTGATACATTTCAGTTTTCTCTTCAGAAAATGATAATAAATATTTCTGCCTTCCATGGTTAATTTGAGGACTACGTAAAATGACTGAAAGTTACACAGTGTAGCCAAAATGAATGTGAGATATTATTATCAACATCACTATCATATCAGCACCCTACCCAACTATGATCATCATGATACAAATAATTCAATACAATTTCTGATTCTTCTTGATGAAAGAATTTAATTTAGCTTTATTTTAAATATTAATTTAAGATAATGTTAAAGCCTGGCAGAAATATATTAACTTCATTGAGGGCATATCTTGTTCAAGTTACTAAAAGTTTTAAAGTAAAATATTGAAGTATAGGTAGACATAGAAAGAGCAGAAGTCAAATCATTTGTACTTTGGCATTATACACAACTCTCCAAGTAGTTTCATATGGATGTCCTATCAACATCAACCGTAATAAACATTAATAACAAGGCCCCGCTTTTCTCTTTAAAATTGCAAAAAGAAGACCAATGTATTACTGAGGAATGGATTATTGGTCATATATGGGTCTTAGACAATCAATTTAAGCATGTCATTGTCAATGATGGTGTTTGATTCGGTACAGTTGTATGGTTTAAATTAACACATTTTACAATTTTATACACCGTAACGCAGTGTGTCAGAGGGGGAACTTGGAGGTAGGTAGTTGCATCATCAATTCACAAATATAAGGGAGATGTATTAGGAATAACATAAATCAATTTTTTTTCAGCAATACTACCGGATGATAGCTATAGATAATCATTATGCTTCAAGAATATTTAAGACAAGACCTCTGAAAATTCGTTTTATAAAACATATTTGGAATTTTCAATGGCAGTCTCGTCAAGGATAATGCTGAGAGATCAATCTTGCTCAGCTTGTCCTTGCTCTCATTAGCAGTGTCATCTTTGGTTAGTGTGACCTTAGGCGATTTTTCTTTGTCTTTTTTTTCTTTTTCCTTTTAAGAGAAGTGCAAATAGTAAGAGCAAAGGATTATACAGCACATACTATGGGCCTGGTACTAAGAACTTTAAAGTATTACCTCATATAAGCTTCACAAAAAGAGGTGGGTACTTAGGACATCCAAGGTGACACATCTAGTTAGTGGCTAAACAGTGCTGAAGCCAGGTTGTCTGGCTCAAGTGTATGGGCCCTTTTTTTTNTTTTTAATTGGAGACAGTCTCGCTCTGTTACCTGGAGTGTAGTGGTGCAATCTTGGCTCACCTCTGCCTCTCAGGTTCAAGCGATTTTCCCTGCCTCAGCCTCCCAAGTAGCTGGGATTAAAGGTACCCACCACCACGTCCAGCTAATATTTTGTATTTTGAGTAGAGATGGGGTTTCACCCTGTTGGGCAGGCTGCTCTCAAACTCCTGACCTCAGGTGATCCACCCACCTCTGCCTCCCAAAGTGCTGGGACTTCAGGCGTGAGCCACTGTGTGCAACCTGTGCTTTTAATTATTATGTACTACTATTATAATCAACAACCTGAGGAATACCTATTTCTAGACAAATGGCATATGTTTTCACCACTAACAAGCTTTTAATACATGATTTCTGCCCCAAATAGCCTGGGAATAAAGTTCTATAGTAAATAGCCTTATATGATAGCAAAACTTGGTTCATTTACCAAAAAACATTGAAATATTAACAAAAGTAATAATCTTACAATGAGAGTTTGAAGAATGCATATAAATTATATGGATTTAAAAACTGAGTTTGCATTTTATTTTCCCAATTAAGAGTGAGATTCAGACGGACTATACTTTTCTCTCTCTAAAAGTTTTAAGTGTCTAATCTGATCACACCAGAATTTCATAAGAGTTATCATTGAGATTAATTCCATTTATGACTCCCTGGAATTAAATAAAGCCTCATCTTGACCTTTTAACAGGTAAATACAATGAAGTTCCTGTTTTTAGATTTTTTTTTTTTTTTTTTTTAGACAGGGTCTCACTCTGTCAGCCAGGCTGGAGCACAGTGACATAATTACTGCTCATTGCAGCCTCAGCCTGCTGGACTCAGGGGATCCTGCTGCCTCAGCTTACTAAGTAGCTAGGACCATAGGTGCATGCCACTATGCCCAGCTACTTTTTAAATTTTTTTTGTAGAGATAGGTTCTTGCCATGTTTCCCAGGCTGGTCCAAGTGATCTTCCTGTTCTGGCCTCCCAAAGTGCTAAGATTACAGATGTAAACCGCGACTGGCCAAGTTGTTTTTCAAGATGATATTTTACACATGGGACCTAAAGAGAATTTTTCAGAGTTAATAACATTCTAACTTGGTGTTTCATGCTTCTTTCATAGCATGAGATAAACTGAGGGATGTCCAGGAATCCTTTGTCTACACATTCGCTTAAAATTAAAGCAGTGATTGACACACCAGTTGCTACGCAGTAAGACTCCCAGAGCTATAATCCACTTATCAGTCTATCGCTGCTGCCTCCTACATACCCACATGCAATGCATGGCATCCTTTGGGTTCTGATAAGTATCCATAAACTCTCTTTCACCATCCGCTAGGAAACAATGTATTTTATGGCTCACAAAACCCACAAGCAAACCACTTAACTTTGAGCCTTTCCACTGGGAATTTGAAGTGCATTTATTATTCTTACTATGTGGTTTAGTTTTATTACACTCACCTATTTCTTGAGATTTGTTTTCTTGAATTTATATACTGTAAGTGGATGCATGGAAACAAAGCAGTTACCCAACTGTTGGTGGTCTGCTCCAGAAAAATAGTTCAGAGACTTGGGGCTTAAAAGAGGGGTTTTAAAATGTCTCTGATTTTCTTTCTCCACTTTGCTTACATGCAACAGATAAACACTGATATTTGAATAGTCCTACCACAGCCATCAACATTAAGGTATTTCTATAGTTTAATAAACAGTTTGTTTTTCCTTATGTGTGCTGCAACTTTTTGCCTTAAAATTTTAAAGTATCTGGTGGCATACTCCATGCATTGGAATAGGAACTGGAAACCAGACAAACTGTACTGGTCATTGCATTTTGGTATCTCTGGGCTGATGATACTTCACCTTTGAAGTGGGAGTGATACTAAAAAATATTGTTGGCGAGGCCCGGTGGCTCACATCTGTAATTCCAGCACTTTGGGAGCCCGAGGGGGGCAGATCAAGAGGTCAGGAGATTGAGACCATCCTGGCTAACATGGTGAAACCCCATCTCTAATAAAAATACAAAAAAATTTAGCCAGGCGTGGTGGAATATGCCTGTACTCCCATCTACTCGGGAGGCTGAGGCAAGATAATCGCTTGAACCCAGGAGGCGGAGGTTGCAGTGAGCCGAGATTGCGCCACTAACTCCAGCCTGGATGGCAGAATGAGAATCCATCTCAAAAAAAA
>NW_016107442.1:1109061-1131822 GCF_001604975.1 Cebus imitator
AAAAAAAAAAAAAAAAAAAAAATTCTTGTATATCTCTTTAAGTCAAAAGGAATGGGAAGCCAAATGAGATTAAAGATATCTATGTATACCCATAAGAATTTTTCAGAAGAAAGTTTTACGAAATAGTTTTCAAGTAATATTTTAATCAGTACTTTTAAAACAGATTACTTTGAATAAAATTCACTAAACTAGAAAGCCTCCTCTAAACTTGAACATACTGTAGAGTGAGATGTCAGGCTATAAAATTCCCACTTGGATATCTATTCTTCAGTATTTGGATATCTCAGCAGGAAGAGAATCTATGAATCATCAGCATTACTCATTATCGTGAGCCGACTCTGTGCCAAGCACTATGCTATGTACTTTACATTCATTCAGTTCTCATAACCAAACATGAAAAGCAGATCTAATTGCATTTATTGAGATGAGGAAAATGAAGCACAAAGAAATGAAGCAACTTGCCCAATGTTATAAGCTAGTAAATGGGGTGGCGGTGATCTTTCCATATGGCATATCAAGAATGGCTGAATAAACATCTTAAAAACAAGAAGATCATATAGATTCTGTCTACTGTCTGTCTCCCCAATGAGACTGAGCCTCTCAGATACAGAGATACTCTTTGTTGAGTTTCCTTTGTATTTTTGTTAAAATGTAAGCCTGTAAATTGCACAATGCTATGTAGCCAATCAAACGTAACAATAGGTGACAGAAAGTCCCCTGAATTTGAACACGTTGACTAAATATGAAAACTGATCAATGTATAATAGTCTTGTACACTAGTAAGGTGATTCATCTGATTTCCTCTTTTTTTTTTTTTTTTTTTTTTTTTGAGATGGAGTCTCATTCTGTAGCCCAGGTTGGAGTGCAATGGCATGATCTTGGCTCACTGCAACCTCTGCCTCCTGGTCCCTGTTCAAACAATTCTTCTGCCATGGCCTCCTGAGTACCTGGGATTATAGACACGTGCCACCATGTCCAGCTAATTTTTGTATTTTTAGTAGAGATGGGATTTCGCCATGTTGGCCAACCTGGTCTTGAACTCCTGACCTCGTGATCTGCCCACCTCAGCCTCCCAAAGGGCTGGAATTACAGGCATTAGCCACCACAACCAGCCTAATTTACTCATTTTTAAACAGTAGTTATCTGTGGTTCCAAAGAAGCTGTCTGGTTTGGAAAATGACATTAATATGCATCTAAAAAAAAGCCTATATTTTTCATTAATAACTTTTGTTTTAAAAAGTTTATCTTTTCCTACATGAAAAGAAAGTCACTTTGAAGGACAGCATAGTATTAGCTAACTTAAGAATAAAAATTTAATACTCCAGCCCTGTCTGAGGACCTCTTGCTTAAATTTAGGCTGCCATTCATTTTTCCATTCATTCATGATACTATTTGTCTATACATATATAGACTGATAGGGTTTGGCTGTATCCCCACCCAAATCTCATCTTGAATTGTAGTTCCCATAATTCCCACGTGTTGTGGGAGGGACCCAGTGGGAGATAACTGTGTTATGGGAGTGGTTTCCCCCATACTGTTATTATGGTAGTGTATAAGTCTCAGGAGATGTGATGGTTTTACTGGAGTTTTCCCCTTTCGCTTGGTTCTCAATTCTCTCTTGTCTACCACCATGTAAGGCATTCCTTTCACCTTCTGCTATGATTGTGAGGCCTCCCTAGCCATGTGGAACTGTGAGTCCATTAAACCTTTTTCTTTATAAATTATCCAGTCTCTGGTATGTCTTTATTAGCATTGTGAAGATGGACTAATACAATTATCGAGTCCCTCAATGCTATTCTCTAAGCGCTGTAAAGATTATGCCTGTGTGCCATATTCCAAATCCATTCCCTTGTTAGGCAGCTCATTTCATCTATGTTGTTGGTTGTGGGAAGTAGAAAAGTTCCTTTTTACAGTTTCCTTTCTTGCTAAAGAATAAGTATACTAGTAGCTCTTGTTAAGCCCTATTTTATATAGCTGTTAGACAAGCCATGCCTGCAGGCACCTGGTACATTCTTCATCCTTGTACTTTAACCAAGATATCTGTGTTGAACGTGCTCACAGGCATGTCCCAGCTCTCCATTGCTTTACCTGTTTAGAAAAGTTTTAAGTTGTTAGCCAATCGAATTTTAGTTTAGATTGTAAGGTCTGGCTCAAGCCAACGGAGATCAGACACAGCAGTAAGGATGGCCCCAAATGCATAACGGATACATTTGTGTGTTTTCCTTTGTTCATTGTGCTCTTGTAGCACAATGGCTAGGGAGGGTACCCTTACTGCAGTCCAGGAAGTAAAAACTGTGTTGCTGAAAAATTCTTTGTCTCAGTGCTAATTTTTCTTTGTGGCATCAAGCATCTATTTCCAACACTGGTTAGAGCCCTTCCGCAGTAGGTTGCTGGCAAACATTTAACAACTGGTATTGTAAAAAAGCAAAAACCTGGCTTTGTAGGCTTTGCTGATTTTTTATGGTGGGAATACTCCCAACATGGCTGATTTTAATGTGAGCATCAAGCACGACGTTGACGAACTTGGATATGAGAAGAGACGCAGACAACTAGCTCTCAAAGTATGTATTCCTTTTACACAAGGGGTTCTCAAAGTGCAGTCCCTGGCGTACAAGATTTCCTCGAAACCTGTTAAAAATGCAAATTCTCAGGCCTTCCTGAGACCTACTGAATCAGAAACTAGGGGTGGTGCCCTTAAACCTGTATTTTAACATTTCTTTCAGGTGATTCCAATGTAGGCTTTTGAAAACAACCTTTCTACATAGCTGCCTGTATGCTTGGTGCTGTTAACAGCAGGCATGTCTACAGGAAGCCATGATCTTCTCTCAGGATGTAAGAGATAAGATAAGAAAATGTGCATACTACTTTATTTCTACTGCTAAAAGAATAATTACTACATCTTGGGTTTTCTTAAATACACTTAAAACATGTTAACTACTATCTTAACTTTTAACATACTTGACTGTGTTTTCAAAGAGGCTGTCTGGTTTGGAAAATGACATTAATGTGAATTTAAAGAAAGAAGTACATATTTTTCATTAATAACTTTTGTAAAAAATGTTTCTCCTTACCTAGATTTAAAGAAAGTCTTGTTGAAGGGCAGCAAATTACTAGTATAGACATAATTTCATAAAATAATTGTCTTCATACTGATTTATGTGAAACAACAGTTGACATTTAAAATAAAATTTTTAACCAAAATATCCTATAGGAATAATAACAATGCATTAGTTTCCCCTCATTTTATCAGATTTCATTTTGCTAAAATAAAATCAATTTTCTTCAATGTGGAGAATTAACCAGGCAATTGAAATGATGCACCTGAGGTATACAATTATTTCCATGTGCAGGGCCCAATAACATGTTAAAGAACGTAAAATTTAGAAAACAATGTTTTACCAAAGTAAATTTTATATCACAAAAATTATGGCAATAAAAACGAACTGAAGTGAAAACAAATCAAAATTTGAGAATTTACTTCACCCAGACAAAATATTTATTAGCAACTTATGGGACAGCTGATTGCAACACTGTTATTGATAGATTTTACTATGGAGATGGAGAAGTACTATCTTTCATCAAAGATTTTACATTGTAATAAAGTCCTGGCCCAGGACAGAGGTCGCCTTGCTTGGCATTTTCTGGCATTTAAGAAGAAGGCCAAAAAATTAGCCATAGCAGAGTTAAGAGTTGAGAAAAATTGCAAATTGAAGGAAGGAAAGGAGAGGATTAAGAGTAGATCCACTGCACCTGTGATGCCTTTCAATGAAAGAAGGAATGCGATGGGAACATAGGTTTGGGTGAAGCAAACAAAATGAATTCAGTTTTGGACATTCTGAATTTGTGATACCAATAGCCATCATTGCTTCTTGTTTACCAAGCATTTTGCAAATATTTTATTTGTATCATGTCATACAATTCTTACCGTAATCCCACAGAAAGGACACTATTATTTATTGTCCCATTTGCCAGATGAGGCCCAGAGAGCTGAAGCAATCTGCCCGAGATACATGGTTAATTGATGACTGAGCAGGGACTTAAATCAAGGCAGACTATCTCTAAAGCACTTGCTTTTTTCTGTTATTTCAATTTTATTTTTGAGTGGTAGTGACATTGAAATGGCTCAAAAAATCCAAGTGATACAAAATGGTATTCATGAAGAAGTCTTGTTTCTATTTCTTCTTTTCTATGTCTAGTTTTTCTTTGAGAAAATACAGGAAAATATAAGTGCTTATACCCATCTCCTTTGATACTTGTTCTTTCTCACATTTCCTTCCTGTCTTCCTTTTTTGTTCCTTCGTTGCTTCCTTCCTTTCTTCCTTTTTTCTTATATTATTAATTTTCTTAATATAAAAATAATATATAATTAATATGTATTAATAAAATGTATTATACACATCTATACATCTGAATTCTTGGTAATTATTGCCTCTTTTATTAAAAAATAAGGTCATAGCTTTTCTTGATTGGTGTCATAAACCAAAAACAAAAACTAAATTAAAGCTACATTTGCTCTAGGCCTCACATTTTGTGTCTCTATGAGGTGATCCACCAGCAGAAACATGGGCTTACAGCTCCTAATAAGGAGCAATACGATAGTCCTTTTATAAATGTCACAAGATACACTCCATTCTTTGTTCGGTGAAATGGCAATGAATATAAAATGATAAAATGAAAAAACCTCTTTGTGGTAGGTCCTCGTTAGGATATAATCCCTTGGGTTTCTACAAAGTATATAGAAATATTTTTGGCATAAGTGATATGAATACTAACTTTAATAAGCCAAACGAAAACCTTTACTATGGTTTGAGAATTCTATGCCACACCATTACAAAAAATTAAACTAAAATATATATGTAAACAATGAACCACAAATTTCTGAAATGTTTTTAAGGGCTGAAACACATTGAGGCAAAATAATTGAAGGCCTAGTAATGTCTAAAATCTTGTCACTAATTCATCACCATTTGGAGATAAAATAAGTATTGTATTCAACTTGGAAACCAACAATTATGTGTTTGTTTCCATGCTCCAAATATTCCCACGTGGTGGAGATTTTTGGTGGACAAGTCCACCAAAAAGGACTTATCAAATTCCATTCGTGGCCACAAGTGGCATATACTTTCCCAGAACTATGGTGAAGCATCAAATAAGATGTGAATTCTTTTGAAGCACCTTGATACACATGAGAGTATCAATAACGTGCAGGCCAGTGTCTCCACTTTATGTCATAATCAATGCCTACTCACTTGTTGCCAAGTGTGTTTGACCTACAGATACGTTTTGTTCATCATATATGGTATTAAAAATGCACACTGATATCTAAAGGAGAGAAAACTTTATATTAAAAAAAGCCCAGGTTTCTGTCTTTTTCCTGAAAAATCCAGTGTCTGACAAAAGCTAAGTTCATATTTTCTCCATGGAGAACTGAGTAGATGCAATCCTGTTTTGACAAATATTTACTTTTGGTGCAATCCAGTCACAACCACTTCTTTTATATTGCAACATCAAGGCTATTTATTTGTGATCAAACAATACTTATCTAAAAATTTAGATTTAGATCTTTTACAGAATAAAAGGGTGAGAGCATATTATTTTCTTGCATTTAACCTGTTTAATCATTTATGTTACTTATCTGGAAAAACTGATTATTTAGGAGTTTGTGACCCCTTCTCTAAAGGGTGAATTTCCACATGTAAAAAAATTAATTAGCTAAATGGTCTGCAGGACATTAGGAAATTGGTGTTAGGTTCCAACAGAGGGGCTCTGGTAGTTAGTCTTATGCAAGAAGCACTAAAATTTATACCCACGAACACCATGTCTCCAGTATATCATTAATATCATTACATCATTAGAAAACTTCCAAAACAAACAGTCAAGATGCCCCACGACAAGATTGTATGAATTCACTTGCTTATTCTGTGTAAGTTAAAAATGAGCAGGGGCTGTGTTCCTTAAAGCTCAGGGCAGTGTCTGGCACACAGTAGGTGCTCAATAAACGTGTGAGGTATGACTGGCAACCTGAAGTTACAGTGCTGGGTATCTTCATTTGATTATCTGTAGCTCCCTTCCAATTTTCTTTACCCAACTCTGAGCCCTGTGAAGCTCATGTGCAAGCTACATTACTAGAGTCTGTAGATTCCTTCTTTCCTACCATGCAGTGTGGTCAATGGAGAACACAGACAGGCCATTTTTGGGAAGAAAGAGAGTGAAGTTGTGTATTTCAAAAGCTGATTGTTTCCTTGAGAGCTTACTGCAAACCTCTATTAAAGGTCCCAGCTCCTGGCAGACAAGCCTCTCTACAAAGCCTTTACAAAGCATGAGTTGCTCCGTCCCCTTGATCCTTCAGGCATATGGGTAGCAACAGCTCCCTGCATCCCTGTTTCCAGCCCCAGGTTACTGTACTATCCCAGTCACCTCTTTGTACATAGCAGTCCCCTTACAAATCCCTCCTCAAACTACCCAATTTGGGCATGCCCTCTGTTCCCGCCAGGTCTCTCACTAATACCCTCATCCTAAGTCCTGCTGGAGCCAACCTAGTCTCTCTCCTCCTTATAACAAAATAATAAAGGAGAAGCAGTTCTTCATTAAGCAGTTTTTTTCACCTTTACCCGTAACTAAGAGATCTTCACCTGTAAATGGCAGAAGCCGGGTGAGAGCCGGTGTCATAGCTGGCACGAACACGCCCCCGATACAGTTCTACTGCGATATGGTCTTTGTCACCCTTATACAGGAGGATTCCACTGTCTTCATCGGTGGCAATCTAGTAGAAAGTAACCTTGACATTACTAAGATGTGTAGACAGCCAAACATATTTCATCAGAAAGAGACTGCCAAGTGAGGTGAAGAGGTTTTACTACGGTTTATTTTTTCCTGATGGCTATGAGAAAATAATGTTGAAATTATTACTTGAAAGGTGACTTGTTCTTAAATTGCTTTGTTGCAAATAAATCCATACAGAAACTTAAAAAGAACAATAAGGAATCCTCAAGTAAGCATGCTGGATATGTTTAGAACTTTCTTTGCTGGAGATTTTCACTAACTTACTCTTTTTGCTCCTGTTTTTATTTACAGCAGCTGTGAAAATGACTACATTGTCAAGGATGGATTTTTATATTCCCACATTAAAAAAAGATTCTTCACAGTTATGCCATGTGTAGGGAGAAATCTTTGTTTTTATCCTGTTCTTCATCCCTGTTTGGCTTTTAAAGGATTAATAGGTAAGTTAAGACTTAAGCCCCAACCTCACTGTGTAGTTCTCATAACAATATGGTGGGATAAACACTGGAAGGTAGAGACTCATGCCTTCCAGGATTCTCTTCTTCCTCATCTCAAAAGGACCCTCTGCCCCTCACTTGAATATCAGGGTAAAACAGAAAACAAAGGGGGGGTTGGCATCTACAGGAAATTGGCTAAGTCATTTATCAGATAAAACAAATATGTAGACCTAATTCGCCCCATGTACACTATATTTATTTATCCCTAATCTACTGCAGCTTCTTCCATAGGGATAGAAATGACTTGATCAAAGGTACACAGTGAGTTGGTGGGAAGAGTTAAAATTTGAGTTTGTTAATTTCATGTCAATTCTTCGCAGGTCTGGGTGAAGAGTTAAAAGGTGCTGGTTGGCCAGGCACGGTGGCTCACACCTGTAATCCCAGCACTTGGGGAGGCTGAGGCAGGTAGGTCACATGAGGCCAGGAGTTTGAGACCATCCTGGCCAACATGGTGAACTCCTGTCTCTACTACTAAAGCAGGAGAATCGCTCAAACCTGGGAGACATTGGTTGTGGTAAGCCTGAGATCGTGCCACTGCACTCCAGCCTGGCAACAAAGCAAGACTGCAATTAAAAAAAAAAAAAAAAAAAAAAAAAAAGTGTTGGTTGAATTCAGGTGCTCTTTCTCAGCTGCACTCTTCCTGGCTGCAGATTTCCTAAGAAAAGCACCTCCCTGTGCAGAGGCTGAACTGCAGAGTCATAAAAGTAAATGAATAAAACCTTTGCCTGTGCACAAAACAAAAAGACATATTTGTTTTTACTGTCTGCTTATCAAGTAATGAATAAAAGTATTTGGTTTTCATTTTGTCTTGAAAACACAAATGTTGAAGAGCATAATTACTAACGCTGTCCACACAAGGAGCATTTTCTGTTTTTAACTGTCTATTTAAGACATACGATCAATCATTCACAAGCTACCGCAAATGTTTATTCTTTGAAGCTGAATTTTAAGATCGAATCACCTCTTGATAGAGAGAGCTCTCTTACCTGAAGTGTGATGTTTGTCTGAGGCCGAACCTTGGCCGAAGGAATCTGAAGGTAAGACTCTTTGTTGATAAAATTCACACTGACCAATTTTTCACACTTTTCTCCCTGATAGCCAGGCAAACACTGACATATTGGCTCATTTATTCTGATGATGCACTGAGCTCCATTCTGACAATCAAAATTATCACAGGGGCTGGTACGAGGGAGGACCATGGGGGGAGAAAACTCACAGAACAAGCCACTGAAGAATAAAGAGAAAAAAATATGTTAATACCATTTTACCTAATTGCCAATCTGAATTGAGACCTGTATGACCTAACTCTATATTATAAATGTGCATTTCTTTGTTTTTCCAGTTTTCAAATATTCTTAACTATTAATCAAAATCATCATTGTGCTGTACAATAGATATTCCAAATTTACTCATCCTGTCTAAATGACACTTTGTACATTTTGACCAACATCTCCCCAGACGTCATCCCTCTCCCCTCCTCCCTGGTAACCATCATTCTATCCTTTGCTTCTATAAGTTCTACTTTTTGTCTTAGAGTTTTTTAATTTTAATTTTGGTGGGTACCTAGTAAGTGTATACACTGATGAGGGACAAGAGGTATTTTGATACAGGCATGCAATGCATAATAATCACATTATGTAAAATGGGGTATCCATCTCTCAAGTATTCATCCTTTGTGTTACATACAATCCAGTTATACTCTTAATTATTTTAAAGCATACCATTATGCTATTACTGACTACAGTCACCCTGTTGTGCTAGGTTTTATTGAATACCAGGTCTTATTCATTTCTGCTTTTACCTGTAACCTTCGGGGCAGATGCACGTATAGCCATTCACTGCATCTGTGCAGTGGGCTCCGTTTTTACACTTGTTGTCCTGGCAGTCGTCAAAATCAACGTCGCAGTGTTCACCTATGTATCCTGGTGTGCAGTCACATCTGTTTGAACAAGCAGGTAATGGTTTCAAACCCAACGGAGCCAAAATAAGTAAACCAGGCATTTTATCTAGACACAATGACACCATCTTTAAAATTCTTACTTACAGTAGGCTCATAGATCCCCAACATTAGTGGAAGCCTAGAAATTAGAAATGTTCTGCAGCGTATTCCATGTTCTATCACTGTGAGCTACCAGAGAAATAGTGATTTTATCTCCTTGATGATAGTGAGCAACCACAGTACAAATAAGAACAGGATAAAGCAGAAGCCTAATTCCCTCCCTCTCTCTCCTTCCTCTTCCTTCCTTTCTTTCTCTCCATTTTGTTTGCTTATAGTGCTCTATATTTTCAGTTTGGCCTAATTCATTTGATCATTGAGATTATGGAAGAGCTATGTTGTAAAATTTTCTGGGAATATTAAACATATTTTTAAAAAATGTTTAACATTTTTAATTTTACAACAGAGACTAGATACATCAGAACAAAGTATTATTTTAAGAAAAGCAAATATAAATAACCTAATTCACAATGAATCCAGATAATAATGACAGAAGAACAGGAATGACAAAATGGGTTGGGATAGAGGAACTGGTACAAAATTCACGGGGCCAATCCCACTGACAGTTTTCGGTCTGTTCGCCATGGTGGTAAAGGGTCTTGGCTGCACTGATGGTGAAGAACCAGGAGTAATTGTACAGCTGACATCCACTGCACACTTTTTTCTCTGGCCCTGCTCTAACCACCTGGCATCAATGGATTCACTGAATCCTCTCCATCGTCCTGTGACATTGGTAGTTTTATTTCACCCAGTATACAGGTGAGGAAACTAAGGAACACGGAGGTAAAGTACTTTGCCCCAGAACATTCAACTTCTAGGTGCCACGGCCAGGAATCAAGCTCAAGCAATCTGACAAGAAAGCTTGTATTTCTAACCCCTGCACTATGCTGTTGGCTAATTAATTCCACAGGCTCCTTTTCAACCTGTGCTTCTCTAGTGCTGACCACCGGGATCTCTAGTTATGATACCAAGGATGCAGGACTTGATAACTGCGTGAAGAAAGGCAGTGTGGCAGGTGCAGCCGTGTTCAAACTGCACTGCAGACCTACAGGGGTCCATGGAACCCCTACAGGTATGGCCATAAAGGAGGAGGGGCTTCTGGAAGCCTCCCTCTACCCTTCCACCATTTCCTCAACACTCTACTGTTGTGATTTATTAGGTTTATACATTGGCTTCCAAGAGTGTTTGTGTTTTGAGTTTAAGAGAGAGTTCACTGACTATATATATATATATATATATATGCACACACACACACACACACACACACATATATATATAAATATGTATATATATGTATGTGTATATGTATGTGTGTATATTTGTATATATCAGAAAACTATAACTTACCTCTGCAGAATTCGGGCTTTGTAGGTATACAGAACTGTGTTTGTGCCCTGATTTCATTGTTTTGTTTTTTTTTTTTGAGATGGAGTATCACTGTGTCCCCCAGGCTGGAGTGCAGTGGCACAATTATATCCTGGCTTCATTCTTAAGTGTATGTTATCAACTTCATTTCAGATTTATTATGGTATAATTGAAAACTAAAATCATTATATTTTAAAGATATACATGGTGATATTTTATACATACATGCATTGTGAAATAATTATCACAGTCTAGCTAATTAACATATCCATCACCTCACATAGTTGCCTTTTTTCTTCTGTGGTGAAAATATTTCACATCTGCTCTCTTAGCAAATTTCAAGTATATAATACAGTATTATTAACTACAGTCACCATGCTGTGATATCAGGTCTCTAGAACTCATTTTTCATCTTCTAACTGAAAATGTATGCCACTAACCAACATCCTCTCATCTTCACCCCAATGCCTGGTAACCGCCCTTCTAATTTGTTTTTCTATAAGTTTGACATTTTAAAATTCCACCTATAAGTGAGATCATCCAGTATTTGTCTTACTATGTCTGGCTTATTTCACTTAGCATAAGGTGTACATAATCTTGACTAAATTACCTAATCTCTGTAAGTGTTCTTTTCCTCATCTTCAACATGTATATAATTCCACCTCACCCGTTTAAAGATTAAACGTAACTACGTGTAAAGTAATTAGTATACTTTTTATATATGATGCGTGATCTATAAATGTGTTTTAGAATAATTCTCTACATACATCTTTATAATTCTATGAAAGTTTTTAGGGTTTAGCCTGTACTAATTATCCATTTTTGTATTTCAAAGCTATTAGTATTTGAAGTAAAGATAATTAAAAACACCCAAGTGAACGTGGCATTACTGAATGTTAAAGGTTTTGTCTGAAAATGCAAAATCAGGATTTGTGAGTTACTGGAGAGTGGTTGAATTAAAACAAATGGGAGTATATAGCCTCTAAGAGTAGCAAACAGACTTTCAGCTCTGAATGTATGAATTAAGAAATAAAATGAGCTCACTGCATAAGCATGCTTGCTTTTCAGCCAGTTGGTTTTAATGCTAAATCATAACAAAGCAAAGTAAACAAGTCTGAAGTTAAATCGACCCTAAGTGGCCATATACATTCTCAAATAGATGGACAAGGCCCGAGAAGAGAACTTCCATCAATGTCAATGCGAGCAGAGCCGTTGAAGTGCCAAGCATTAAAAGAAAGAAGAAATGCTTTGAAACACTCTGAATTATTTATCTGAAAAAAGAAATCAAAGTGAAAGATAAGAGAACCACACATCCACCACAGTGGCTGTCTAAGAGCTATTCTATATTCTCTTCTCTCCAAATACTATTTTTCAAGACCATGAGAGCTTGGAGCTACATTATGTCCAACATTTTTGTCTTTCTTTCGCTCCTTAGACTGAGTTTCAAAACAGAAAGAAAAAATTTAAATAAGAATTCCTTAGTTTGTATTATCAGTAAAACCTATCACATTCCTTCAACTCTATTATTTGAGAGGAGCGAGGAAGAAGCATAGAATATAAAACACACTGTTTAGAAGCCCAAAAGCCGGCTACATAAGATGCATGTTTGAAAATACTGCTTATGGTGTATCATAGTCTAAAAATACCTCAAAGCAATTTGGGAGATTTATGAGGTATATAATAAAGCAGTAGAAGTAAAACCAGTTCTGTTAGCTTAGTAATAAGAAAATGAAGTTGAAGTAGCATAGTATAACTAGTCTAAACAACATTTGTCAGTAGAGATTTTCTTTAGCAGTTTCACATCATTCACAAAATTTAAGTCTATTTTCTTTCTGCAGCTACCTTTCCCACAATGTGCAATCATTTATAAGTCAGGAGTACGAGCACACACACTAACTTAACCCGTTTTCTGCTAAACACACATACAGCTATGAAACAAGCTCACGAATCATGACTGAAAAGAGTGGGTTTCCAATCAGTTAGTTCATAACGCAGCAAAATGCACATTTAAGAGTGTCCAATCTATTTGATAGTGAAAGGAGATATTTAATTAAGGATTAGTCTTTTTGCAGACAAACTCACTTATTTTTTAGTGGTTTCAATTAAGTCTTACTAACACTTTATATCATATTTACAATGCATAAAGTCTTGTGAAATCTGTTCAGCAGATGAGAAGTTCTGGAAAATTTGCCTTACTGGCTAATTTCTTTAAGAAATGATATTTATTATGTAAGTGATGTGTTTTCAATTTGCCAAATTAAATTGTGAGCGTACCATTGACATGAAGACTAAAAACAACTTACCTAGAGTGTTTGGTTGAATAAAATATAATGTAGAATTTTGTATAAAGTGAAAATGAAATAACATTGGGTTTTTGCATAGGGTTGTAAACTAAAATATAATGCAAAATAGAATCAAATTTATTATTTCCTTTTTTGAAAAGACATTGTAGGGAATCTGGAGGTGCTACAACTGTATCTACGTGTTCTACGGTTTTGGATTTTAAACCAAATTAAAGTAAAAGCACATTGTCAAAAGAAAGCTTGAGAATAAATATTTAATTTAGTTTGATATTTGAGAAGCAGTGAAAATCTGGCGATTCTGACCCCACTCTCCCACCCAACTTAAAATATCTGATAATCTGTTCAGTAAGTATAAATATCTTAGCAATCCAGTTCAAATCCCATCTTCTCTTATAAAATTCATCCTGACCTGAGTGATTGTTAATTCTCTGAATCCTATGGCAATTGAGCTTGGGTCATTTCACTAAGAAGATGAAGTAAGTGAAGGTGAATTGCTATAAAGGACTACGAAATCATAAGATGGTATTATTACCATGTGCTCTGGCCATGGCAGGCACTCAGTAAATATTGCTTGAAGTAACAACAATGCTGTTTGCTAGTTGTCCGAAGTAAGCACAGCTCAATTCCTGTACCAGACTGTGTAATTCCTAAGAATCCAGCTTATTTGCTATACAAAAGCAACTGTAATGTTAATAAACTATAAAACTCTTATGGGTAACACATAGTAAAAAAAATCACCCAACTGGAAAGTATAAATCCTAGCTCTAGCTCTGCCAATAAATAATCTTAAGATCTCTGGACAGTCAGCTAACCTCTGTGAGCCATGGTTTCCTCATGTTTAAAATGAAGAATTTGGACTAGATGATCTCTCAACTACTGCCAGCTCTAAAGAGAGAAGTTGCTGGTGAAAGACCCTTAAACTATTTCAGGATGGTAGCAAAGGAACCACATAATTTGATAGCAAACATTTCAGGAATATCGCTGGGGAGGAAAAACGAAGTGATTTTTGAAGTTCTGTGTTCACTTGAAGTTGTACACTATGCATGGTTATAATGCTTTATCACCTCATGCGAAAAATATTGAAGATGGAAAAGGAACTATCAATAGTTACAGTGACCCTCACAGGCATTGCCTGGGACTCTCTGGGTCAGCCTGAGACATATGGTCACTCTATCTTTCTCACCTTGGAGAGTGAAATTATTGTTTCTGACTATAACATCTTCAGTTCCATTAAAATCAAATTCTCTATTTTACCACAGACTTACCTTCAGATAATGAAGTATCTGAAAGATATTACAAATGTCACTGGATGGGCCTTCAAATAAATTTAGGCAAGTATTTTCAAAGGCTGTGTCATAAGTGACTTCACACAAAAGAAATCATGGATGAAAAGAAAATACTTCTTCTTTTGTTTATTTATTTATTTGTTTATTTGTTTATTTTTTTTGAGATGGAGTCTCACTCTGTCACCCAGGTTGGAATGCAATGGCAAAGTCTCAGCTCACTGCACCCTCTGCCGCCCGGGTTCAAGCGATTCTCCCACCTCAGCCTCCTGAGTAGCTGGGACTACATGCGTGCGTCACCACACCCAGCCAATTTTTGTATTTTTAGTAGAGATGGGGTTTCACTATGTTGGCCAGGATGGTCTTGACTTCTTGACCTTGTGATCGTCCTGCCTTGGTCTCCTAAAGTGCTGGGATTACAGGCACGAGCCATCATGTCTGGCCTTCATTTTTCTTTAGTGTACTAAACAGAAAGTCTATACTGTATATGGACAATTAAAAAATTTCAAGGATACTAGTGAGTAGGTTCCTTTAATCCTGAGCAGAGGTGTGAAGCCAAGGATGAAGGAGAAGAAGGGCTCCTCAAATAACGCATCCCCTACCTTGACCGTGAGCCAAAAGGCAACTTTTGACTTACTTGAATCCCTTTGGAGTTAGGATGCACTTGGAGTCATGCTGGCAAGGGTTCAGGTCCTGGGCACAGAAGTCCAGCTTCTCCTCACAAAGCTCACCTGCAACATGGCAAACAGCTTTCGCTCATAAAAAAAGGTCAACAGGCTTCCTGCCAGCACACTGTGTCATTGTCATGGGTCTTAGAGGTTAGGGCAGCTTTTGATTTAAAACGAAACAAAGCAACAAACCCAAAACCAAAGCCACAAGGCATGGGGCCAGATGTTCCATTATCCAGTTCTGGTTCTGCTGCTAAATAGTGTTGTGATTTTGGACAACAGGATTATTGTGATTTGTGACTAATATGGTCCCCTTCCAAATAGATTACAGGAATTGGGAAAAGGAAATCTGAATGCTTTTCATTCCTGTTGTTTATTTTGATTTTTTCTTCTTGATATATAGTATAGACCCAAAGGATAAATGAATAGCTAATGATTATTCACAAACTGAATGCACTCAGGTCACCAGCACCCACATCCAGAAACACACCAGGTACCAGCATCCCAGACGCCTTTCCCGCCATCCCCGCGAAGAGGACCATTATCAAGACAAGACCATCAATAGGCTAGCTGTGACTGTTTTTGAGCTTGACATAAAAGAAATTATTCCATATGTGCCCTTTTTTGCCTGGCTTATTCTATAGTTTTATGTTTGAAAAAAAAAATTCTCAAATCTTCCTAGTCTCTAGTCTTAAAAGTTTAAAAGAAAAACACTTTGTTTCTGTCTTATGAATCATTTCCGCAGCTCAACAGAATACTTCTTAGGGCCACATCCTCCGAGATATAAAGAAAAAGTAAAAGGAGAATCAATCCAGAGAGAGAGAGCATATACTTTTTCTAGGAAAGTCGGCTAGCTCATGAAATAGAACTTCTATCAACAAATGAGAGCTGAAGGCATAACCACGCAGATTCTAGGTGCACTTTGTTGAATCACATGACTGATAATTTCTTTTGAAAATTTCTTCTGTTACAAATAACATGGTTATTATTTCAGATATATTAGACCAAATGTAATTTTCATTTAGAGGACTTTTCCAATCGTTGTGTAAGGTGTTAAGGTGACTGGAAAGGTATTCATATATATAATATATATTAACTTACATAATACACTGTAAGTTCTTTTTACCTTTTCTACTTCTACTTTTGAATTGTTTTATATGCAACAAGTGGACAAATAAAATGACATATCTATAGGCAGCTGTTCATTTCCGGGAAACTACTAAAACTATCATTTGTAACAGCACTGGTTAAAATTTCAGGAGTGTGCACCTTGTAACAGCACCCCTTTGTTACAAAATGATCCTTTTAAAGTATTATACCACTAGTGGGTAGAAATCATTGCTTGACAACGAAATGTGGCATATTATTTAGGCTTTGAGGGCTTTTTCCATGATGCAAATTAATAAATGTATTCATCTAGTTATTATATCAATCTGGTATATGATGTTAGTTTTTATCTGTCTCTTAAAAAGAGCTAATTGCACTGAAAGTCTCATAAAGTTCTGCAAGTTTTCTGGGATACAAACGATTTTTAGCAACATATGAAGATGAGCTATTTTTAAACAGGTTTTATTTAAAGCTTGCAAGTTCAATTAGTATTACCCTAAGTTGGATACCTTGTTGAAATGCATTCATCATATTTTATCAGCTTACTATGATGAAATCACTTTCAGTTTCGAATCAAATCTATCTGATGGATATAGTAGTATCTATCCAAGAGAGTTTGTAAAAAGCGATGGTAAAGAAGGGCCATTTGAGATACATAATAAATGCCACTTTATATATTTTTTACTTTATACCTTAATTAAAATTTGTTTTAAAATTATAATAAAGGGAAATGTTTTATTCCTTATTTACTCTGATACATTCCAACCCAATTCATCCAATCTGAGTCACAGTCCATGAGGATTTACTATATGATGTTGTTCTAGAGATGCTGGAGGTACAAGGGTGAATGTAATGGATTCCGCACCTAATCTGTTCCCAATCTACCAGCAGAGAAACTCTGAGCTAGGAAAGAACAGAGACAGTGAATTTCATCTCTAAAAAAATAAAACCGAGAATTGAGCCTTGTCTACAAGGAATTTCTCCATAGACTTGATAACAGAAAGGAGTGAACCAGGACAAAGTTCTAAGAAACTGTTAGCTAATCACATTGTTAAATCTCCAAACAACAGCTTTAAGACTAGGCATGCCAACTTGAACATATAAAACTACAACAATGTCAAGTATTCCTTATCTCTATAAAAGTAGCAAAATAGCAATGATCATCATTAAAGAGATGGTACATGATACTTCTCTGTGACCTTTGCATAGCTATACACCTGACTTTAGTAAGATAGGTTGATGACTTAAAAATGATTTGATTTTTGGCCAGGTGCAGTGGTTCACACCTGTAATCCCAGCACTTTGGGAGGCCGAGGCAGGTGGATTGTCTGAGGTCAGGAGTTCGAGACCAGCCTTGCCAACATGGTGAAACCCTGTCCCCACTAAAAATACAAAAATTAGCTGGGCGTGGTGGCAGGTGCTTGTAATCCCAGCTACTCAGGAGCCTGAGGCAGGAGAATCACTTGAACCCAGGAGGTGGAGGGTGACAAGAGTGAGACTTCTCCCCCCCCCAAAAAAAAAAGATTTGATTTTATTTATCATCACCAAACATTATAAGGCCAACAAATATTACAAAAACATTTTCTGCATCCCATTACTGCCCAACTTGCTTTTAAAGACTAATCTTCCACCCTACATTCATATCACCTGGGCTAATGGTTTCTCCTTTTGCTTTAATAACATCCTTTCATAATTCTGTTGTCACTTTTCTCATCCATTATATGTCCCTTTTTTATGGAATCATGCCAGATCTTTTCAACTATTTCTTATCTACCTCTAATTTTATATTGTGTTTGATTATGCCTATCTTCTGGCATATATATTGTATACATTTGTTTATGTACTTAATGAGCATTTATATCATGCTTAATACCATATGTCAGACAGTTTTAGACATTGTATAAATATACGGTCACTTAATATTAATTACAATCATATAAGGTAAAGTTTTTGGGTTGCACTTTTATGTGTGCATTTTGTATTACCTGTGTTTATCTGATTCCCTTTCCTTGACTGTAAAATCACTAAGGGCAGAACCCTTGCCACATCCACTTTTGTGCTTTTTCTGGAGTGTGGCATGCTGACACACTCAAACAATAGTTATTAAAAGGAAGAATCATGCTTTTTAAGACTTTTTAAGGCAAGAGCTCTATCTTGTTGACCTGTAATCAACTTGGATTTCATTTTAGCCTTTAGAAATGTGTTTAATTTTTTATTTAATTACTCACTCATGATTAGTAATAACATAGCTTATGCTATTCTCTTTAAACATTACTGCAAATTTTCCCTGACTAAATATTGACATAAATGTTTTTACTGGACTGTTTCTTTAATTTTCCTTAATTATACTGGATTCTGCTATACTTGAGGGTAAGGCAGCTTTCAAAACAGGGCAACAGTGGTGAGATTCAGGAACTCAAAATAAGATGGGAAACTTAGCAAGCTCGTTACACAAATACTGGACCGCATATCTACCTCTCAACCAGTAAGAGGAAATTGGACAGCTAAAAGCTGCATTGGCTTTCCGGGAAGAATAGAGATAAAATGACTAACATTAGTGAGCTAATGTATTTTTAGTTACTAATATTGAAAAGTTCCCCCAAACCTCACAATATTATGAGGACATGATGCCATTTTTACTTGGTTTTTATTTTTGCTGTAAGGGTAGTTAGAGCTAGTGCTGAGTTAGTGGAAAAATAATGAAAAATAGGGGAATTGAGTTTGCTTTTGTGATGGCTCAGGGCCTGAGATAATACTATCAAAGGCTGCCTCCCTTCTGGAGATGATAAAGTGTGAGGTGACAAAAAGGGAAACTGAAAATATTCTTTATTCAACTATACAGAGTTAGTGTTGTAATTGATTACCTTATAAGCAGGCCTTAATAGGTTTAAACTGACATCAAGAAAGATAAGTCAATCCATTGGAGTGGTTTAGGGCAATGTGGTTGAATATAGGGTAAATGCTGGTGCCCATGAGCCTCTTAAGAGATGGAAGCCTAGACAAGCCTTGACTCCATGACCTGGCTTCAACCCATTTCTCTAAAGGAAACCCTATTTATTTA
The DNA here is from genome assembly GCF_001604975.1 of Cebus imitator. Classification (NCBI taxonomy): domain Eukaryota; kingdom Metazoa; phylum Chordata; class Mammalia; order Primates; family Cebidae; genus Cebus; species Cebus imitator. Next base: position 1,128,122 of record NW_016107442.1, read on the forward strand.
TTTTTGGCCATGGACCCTTAAAATTTCCCAATAGTGTAGAACACAAGCATTGCCTGGCATTTGTGATTTCACTTTTGATCAAATGAGCTAACTAGTTTTCACTTTGATTCTAGTTTTCATCTCTTGTTGATAAGAAGTTAAAGCATTCTGAGTGTATGTATATATGTTGGTTGTGTATGTTTTGGAAAGAGTGGCCAATCAGGAGTCTATGGTTACCTCTTCAGGATAAGAGAGGTTAGTAAATAACTTAATATAACTGGTAATAAATATTGCTAGCAACCAATATGGGGATGGCAGAACTTTCTCAGAAAAAGTGCCACATCCTGTGAACTGAGGAATCTTTTTGTTACAGAGGTTTTTTTTTTTTTTTTTTTTTTTTTTTTTTTTTTTTTTTTTTTTTTTTTTTTTTTTTTTTTTTTTTTTTTTTTTTTTTTTTTTTTTTTTTTTTTTTTTTTAGATGAAGTCTTGCTCTGGAGTGCAGTGGCATGATTTTGGCTCACTGTAACCTCTGCCTTCCAGGCTCAAGCAATTTTCCTGTTTCAGCCTCCCTAGTAGCTGAAATTACATGTACCCACCATCATGCCCAGCTATTTTTTGTACTTTTAGTAGAGACAGGGTTTCACCATGTTGGCCAGGTTTGTCTCAAACTCCTGGGCTCAAGTGATCCTCCTGCCTTGGCTTCCTAAAGTGCTGGGATTACAGGTGTGAGTCACCAGATACAGAGTTTTGTCTATTTCTTAGATCACCTCCTGCGGATTTTGTCTGTCGGGTATGTATGACACACAGCAGGACTAGAAATGACCTACAGTAGCACTATTACAACTTGTGAAAGAGCACACCAAACGTGATACCCACTCTTCTAAAAGTGAATGATTTTTCAGATGCACTCTTGAAGAGGAGATAAAATGCTACTTACTGAACATCTGTGAAGGTGTTTCTTCTAAAAAATGTCATGGAGTGTTAATGTGCCCATTCATCCTGGCTTGCACAATAGTCAGGGTTTACACCTGTTGTCCCAAGGTAACAGTCAATAGTGTCCCTGGGCACTCACATAACTACCCTGATTTGGATGATAAATGTTGTGGTCACCTTCTAGGTGGAACAGTAAAAGCTGGAGCATCAGAGTTGACAATATTCTGGAGTGAAGAGTGAATCAGCATAAAGAGACCCCAGGGAGGAACTGTTCTTGTTGAGGAAAATGACATTTGCTTAGTTGTGTTACTGTCTGAGATGGCCTTCTGCAATTGTATTCAATACACAACAGTTGACTGGTTATAGAATATTTTATTGTTCTCGGCCTCAATTCATCTGTAAACTAAGGCTCTGGAATTAAAGATATGTAAAGTCAACTGTGGCTCTAAAATATCCCTTTTCTTTGATAAAAAGGAAAATGCTTCTGAAGATATGTTTAATGCAGACAGCAAGCTACCAGAGGGAGTATCACGCTTTGCTATACAAAACAACATTATTGCATTCAACAGTAAAAATAAAGTGTCAGCGTGTGTTCAGAGCCCCCTGTGGTACCAATATTGTGAGTATTATTGCAATGAGGCAGAAACATCAATGCACATTGATAGTTTTTATGAGAACTAGTACCTGGAGTTTGGCTTGACCCTCTGTTTCATTTTAGATCTATGAACCTAACTTTGTTTTTTTTTTGTTTTGTTTTTTTAGATGGAGTCTTGCTCTGTTGCCAAGTTGGAGTGCAGGGATGCAGTCTTGGCTCACTGCAAACTTCACCTCCCGGGTTCAAGTGATTCTCCTGCCTCAGCCTCCCGAGTAGCTGGGACTACAGGTGCATGCCACCACACTCAGCTAATTTTTGTATTTTTAGCAGAGACAGAGTTTCACCATGTTGGCCAGGATGGTCTTGATCTCTTGACCTCATGATCCACCCACCATGGCCTCCCAAAGTGCTGGTATTACAGGCGTGAGACACCGTGTCCAGCCCAAAGCTAACTTTTTAACACTCCTTCCTCGTTAAGCACAAATGGGCCTTTCCTATTACCTTCATTTGTACTTCCTTCCTAAAATCTTAAGTTGTGTTTTTCTTTAAATTTGTTATCATACCTACTGAAATAGTTTCAGAGCTCTTCTACAAAGTTCTTCCCTGATACTTACAGAGTGATCTGCCTATGGCTTTTTCAAATAATTATAATGGCAAATCAGATTTTTAACATCACCATATATTTTGAGTCCCACCTATGTATGGGGACCTGTATCAATGCTAGAAATATAACGGTAAACAACAACAACAACAAACTATTCCTATTTTCATGGGGTATATGTGTGAGAGGAGGAGGAGAAAGACATTAATTCAAAAATTTCCCAAGTACAGTCGTCTCCCTTCATCAGCAGTTTTGTTTTTTGTGGTTTCAATTACCCACTCTTAACAGCGGCCAAAAAATACTAAATGGGAAATTCCAGAAACAATTCCTGAGTCTTGAATTGCATGCCATTCTGAGTAGCTTGGTGAAATCTTGTGCCATTCCACTCCATCCCACCTGGCACGTGAATCATCTCTATCCAGAGTATCTGGCTGGAGAAGCCTCTTGCCCATCAGTCACTTGCAAGCCGTCTCAGTTATCAAATCTATTGTTGTGGTATTGCAGTCCTCCTGTTTAAGGAAACTTTATTTTACTTAATAATGGCCCCAAAGTGCAAGAGTAGTGATGTCGGTAATTTGAACATGCCAAAGAGAACTTTCAAGTGCTTCCTTTAAGTGAAAAGGTGAAAGTTCTTAGTAAGGAAAGAGAAAAATTGTATGCTGAGGTTGCTAAGATCTACGGTAAAAATGAATCTCCTAACTCTGCAAAATTATATAGAAGGAAAAAAGAAATTCATACTAGTTTTGCTGTCATACCTCAAACTGCAAAAGTTACAACCAGTGTGTATGTTAAGGGCTTAGTTGGGATGGAGAAGGCATTCAGTTTGTGAGTTGAAAGACATTAACAGAAACATGTTCTGATTGACAGCAACTGGCTTCAGTACTATGTGTGGTTTCAGGCATCTACTGGGGGTCTTGGAATGTATCATCTGCAGCTAATGTGGGGACAGCTCTATGTATAAAATTGCCTCTGTGCTGAATGCTAAGCAGGAACATTTTCTGGGGCTCTAGAAAGGGGACTGTTTCCTCTGAAGAAGGACAGAGTTTCTTCTGAAGATTTGAGAGTTGAAGCAAGGGTGAAGTGGAGAATGAAGAGCTCAGACAGAGGCTTCTGCAGGAGGCAGCATGAAGAACAGGAGCCCTGAGAGATGGGGAATGAGCCTGCGAAAACATGGGGCCAGAGGAGTCACAGAGGTTGGCGGGGCTACAGGGTTGAAGGTCTTAATTCTATGAATAATGGGCTACCACTGAAAGGTCTTGAGTTGGGGCATAGTCAGATGACATCTGCACTTTGAAAAGAGCACTCTGGGCATGGTGGCTTATGCCTGTAATCCTAGTACTTTGGGAGGCCGAGGTGGGCAGATCACCTGAGGTCAGGAGTTTGAGACCGGCCTGGCCAACATGGTGAAACCTCATCTCTACTGAAAATACAAAAATTAGCCAGTCATGGTGACTGGTACCTATAATCCCAGCTACTCGGGAGGCTGGGTCAGGATAATTGCTTGAACCCAGGAGGCAGAGGTTGCAGTGAGCCAAGATCACGCCACTGCACTACTCCAGACTGGGCAACAAAGAACAAAACTGTCTCACAAAA
>NW_016107442.1:1131916-1179800 GCF_001604975.1 Cebus imitator
AAAAAAAAGAAGAAGAGAAAAAAAAAGAAAACACTCTGTCTTCAATGGAGGATGGTAAATTGCATAAGTGGGATACAAGTGCACTTGAGAGGTGACCCCTTATGCAGGGTAGGGGTGAGGTGGAGGTATACATGGCCCAAAGCAGTGGTTAGGGAGTGAAATAAGATGCCACTTTGTGATGGATGGATAAGCACATGGGGAAAGAGAGAGGGAGTTGTCTAGGATGTCTATGATTTGGGCATGTAAGTTGGGAATTACCTTTTGGTGACGTAAAGACCATGGAGGAAGACCAGGTTTTCTAGTGCAAACACAGAGATTAAAATACAGTGATGTGGTATTGAGGATTCAATTGTGCCCCTCAAAAAAACAAACAAAAAACTGGTATGTTTGAATTCTTTAGTTCCTCAGAATGTGACCTTATATTGAGATAGAGTTTTTACTGAGGAAATCAAGTTAAAATAAGTCATTAGGATAGGCCCTAATCCAATGTGGCTAGTGTTATCAAAAAGGGGAACCTGGATACCAAGAAATACAGGCATAGAGGGAACATGATATGAAAAACAGGCATAGAGGGAGAATTCCACTAGACAGCAATCCTCAACAGGAATCCATACCATGGACACCTTGATTTCAGATCTGTAGCTTCCAGAGCTGTAAGGCAATAAACTCTGTGGTTTAAGCCTCCAGTTTGCAGTGATTTGTTATGGAAGCCTTAGCAAAACAATAAAGGTAGTAAATTTCAAATCACTGGAGGTTTACAGTGGGGAATAAAACATTCAACTTATGCTACTAGTTCTTCCTTTTCCTTTATTTTTTTTTTTCATTTTTATGTCTCTTTCCTCTCATTTTATTTCATGTGGCTGTCCTCTCCTTTGTCTCATTTTCTTTGGGGACTCTGAGCCTCTCCAATAGTCAGTGTGTAATAAGCAGTGCACAGAGGAGAAGGAATGGCCCAGGACAAGGCTCCCTGTGCTTCCAGATTCAAGATGTAAGTGGAGCACAGTAGTGTGGATTAGCTCTACATTTGCACTGTGCCCAGAAGCCTCTCCACAAAGCGCTGTGAGTTGTGATTGACTGGGTCCAATCATCACTTACTCCTCTGTTCAAGGGGAGCTGGTGTTAGCAGTTAGGGCTTGCAAGACAGGCTATCTAATTAATAACAACAATTCTCCTCTTCAAGGTCTTAGAGGTGGCAAAGGCAAGAGAAACATAGACTACTGTGTCTTGCAGAAGAAGAGAAAGTGAGTCCAATGCCTGTGTCATCAGCTTTATGGCAAGTTTGGAAATGATCTTGAACTTTGAATGACAGCTGCAATTATTAACTACTTGTGTGTGTGTGTATATATACACACACACACACACACACACACACAAGTAGACATCCATATACATACTATCGTTATGTATGTATATATACACATCCATATATAAATACGCTATCATTAAGTATAAAAATAATTTTGAGGCCAGGTAAGGTGGCTCACACCTATAATACCAGCACTTTGGGAGGCCGAGGTGGGTGGATCATGAAGTCAGGAGATCAAGACCATCCTGGCCAACATGGTGAAAATACATCATCTCTACTAAAAATACAAAAATTAGCTGGGTGTGGTGGCACGTGCCTGTAGTCCAAGCTACTTGGGAGGCTGAGGCAGGAGAATCACTTGAACCCAGGAGGTGAAGGTTGCAGTGAGTCAAGATTGCACCACTGCACTTCAGCCTGACAGCAGAGTAAGACTCCATCTCAAATAATAATAATAATCATCATCTTGAAAACGTTTTATTACTTTATACTGTGTTGGCTGGGTGCAGTGGCTCATGCCTGTAATCCTAGCACTCTGGGAGGTTGAAGCGGATAGATCACCTGAGCTCAACATGGCAAACCACTGTCTCTACTAAAAATATAAAAAATAGCTGGATGTGGTGGTGCACACCAGGCACAAGAATCACTAGAACCTGGGAGGTGGGGGTTGCAATGAGCTGAGATCATGCCACTGCACTCCAACCTGGGCCAGAAGGTACATATATATATATATATATATATATATATATATATATACACACAGCATATATATATATATATATATATATATACATATATATATATATGCTGGGTGTGGGGGTGTGCACCCATAATCCCATCTACTTGGGAGGTTGAGGCAGGAGAATTGCTTGAACATGGGTCTTGAGGAGTGTGCGGAGGTTGCAGTGAACTGAGATCATGCCACTCCACTCCAGCCTGGGCAAAAGAGCAAAACTCATCTCAAAAAAAAAAAAAAAAAATTACATTGTGTCATAACATCAAAGCTCATCACAAGTGGAGGATATGTCACTTGATTTCCATTTCCTGCCCATACTGTCAAATTTCTTAAATGTACTTTTTCTTAAAAACTACTGCTTTAACTCATTAAGTATTGTTGAAAATTCTTAACTATAGTAATTTTTTGACAAATGAATGAATGTTGAAGATAGTATATGTTCCATGGGAGTTAACATTAAATGTTTCCTGAAATGAATAAGAATAGTTTAAAAATACATTTACTTATAATATAATTAGTTTATGTGTACTCTGTCAGAGTGAGGTTTTTTATTTAACCAACAAAAGCTGATTTCAAGTTTAATTTTTATTATACAATGTTTGGGAGAAACTTTTTGTGCTAGATCTAGCACATGATTGAAGGACGAGTATGACAAAGCGTTACTCTGGAGAAGTTACTATATGGAAAATTTAGAGAAATAAGATCAACATCTAATTTTCTACTATTTTTCTACTAACATGGCTTCTTTGTTCTCTTTGCTAAATAAGCTGTGTTAATTACAGAGAGGAAATTTTTGAATAATTGTTAATTGTTGGCTGGACTGTTTTGTTGTTGTTGTTGTTTGTTTTTTTTAACCCAAGACAGAGTCTTGCTCTGTCACCCAGTCTGAAGTGCAATGGTGCAATCTTGGCTCACTGTAACCTCTGTCTCCTGGGTTTGAGCAATTCTCCCGCCTCAGCCTCCGGAGTAGCTGGGATTACAGGTGTGTGCCACCACGCCAGGCTAATTTTCTTTGTATTTTTAGTAGAGACAAGGTTTCACCATGTTGGCCAGGTTGGTCTCTAACCCCTGACCTCGTGATCCACCTGCCTCAGCCTCCCAAAATGCTGGGATTGCAGGCATAAGCCACTGTGCCTGTCCTTGGCTGGACTATTAATTGCTTTCTATCTGTGAAGAAATCTGGGCAATGGGATGTTTCATCTAGGCTTATTTAGTCCTCAAAGCCTGCTTATCAAAACGGTGGGTCAGTTGTCCCCAGATTAAGATTTCAGAAATTTTCTAACTCAGATCACTGTTAAAAATATGAATTTGTTTTAGTCTAACTGGATATTGAGTACCTCTATTTAATTTCCCCCAAAGTTAGCTTTTTAAATTCAAGTTGGGCATGTCTACAACAAAATAATTTTAGATAACAGGACATGGTGTTGCTGGCACACATAACTCTTGCTACTGTTGCTACCTTCTGCTAATATAACTAGATTAGATTATTCTCTTTGAAATAGATAAAAATCTAAGTCCTTTCTGGATATCGGAGATGTAAGAAAGAGGTGATGAAGGTACTAGAGCTTATACTGCAGCCCATTTTTATTCCTACTACAACTTGTAACAAGCTGTTTAATAAGAAGTAATTATTAATATTGATAATAATGAAGAAGAAATTTAGGACAGCAATCTGGATACCTGGACCAGAATTCTAGTACTAAACTTAATCAGTCCAACTCAAGAAAGATTTGAATAAATGTACTAATTTTATTCTCTTTGACTTAGCTCAGCAAAGGAAGATATCAAAATAAGCAACCTAATGGATAACATAAGTATGATTTAATTTCTTAAAAGTATGCTATTTGAGGGCATGGGATACCTTTACTATATTTTTGTATCTCTCCATTCCCACTGTATTCACAAGTAAATTGTCTGGCACAAAGTAGGTGCTAGATTAAAAAAAAATTGGAAAGATAGCATTTATTTGATTGCTTCTTGCAGGCAAATGGTTTTTAAATGTTAATGGAGATCCAGATCACATAAAGAACAACGTAAAAAAGCAAAGACAGAATTAAAAGACTGGTAGCAGATTTGTGTTCTGAGATGCTAGCCCGAGGTATGCCATTGCAGGCTAGACAAGATGGTTAGTCTGTTGACTTTCTGCTATCCCTACTATATTTTTATGCCTCACAATTACCATTCCAATGGAGGATGAAGAGGATGAGCTCCATTATCAAGAAATTGCACTTGTCAGCACTTACGTGGCATGTTTGAGGAAGGTTATGATGAATGGACCCGAATGTTTCTCATTTCCAAATTTTGTAAATTCAATCCAATTCTGATTTTAAAAAGTTTTTCCATTTGCTCTTTATTTATATAAACAGAAACATTCTCTTTCCTCCTACAGAGCATGCAGTGTGGCAGAGAGATTGATGACCTATAGCACAGGGTGGATATAGCTGATGAGATTATGGGAGTCATCTCAGGGCAGCTTAAGTTGGACCTGAAATGAAAGTATATACATTTTCTCCTCTTTTGCTAAACCAGGCCATCCCTATTTGTTACATACTCAAGGTTATAATCCCAGGCACCATTACACAATAACACAGGCAGATGACCAGTCTCTAATCTGAATATTCCGTATCCTCAACAATGGAGACAGCAATAAGTGGCTTTATTTCCATCAGTAAGTAAAGAATTCCTGTGCATAGGGTGTTTCTGTTGCTTATTTTTTCAAAGAGCCAACTCTTCCTGAAGATTCCTGTTTTAATAATCTGATGCTTTCTTTTTTTGTGTTGACTACTCTGAAGTGTGTCCCATCAATTGGAAATAATAAATTGACCTTCAATATATAATAAGTAAACTATCTAGACTTCCTGCACTTTTCTAAACTTAATTAAATCCAGTTTTTGGTGCAGAAACATAGGGAACTCACCAGAGGGCCCCAGAATTCTTGAAGACACATTAGCCATTAACAGATGTTCTCTTTGTGTAAAATATACGCAAAATGGGACATGTACATCATCAGAATGCTGCCATAGAGCAGCCCCGTGAGATCAAGTTTGTCATAATTCAAAATAGGAAGGTTCAAGAAAATATGCTATAAATATAGATATTAAGATGTTTCAAAGAAGGAAAATCAGTTTTTGGTTCCTATTTTTGTTTTCTAAGTGATATGAAATGAGTTTCTTGAGTCTGTTAGAGAGCTTGGCCTGTGTTCCCATTCAGAAGGAGTGTTTTTCTTGAGTAAAGTAGCTATATTATATTATTAATGTTCTTGGGGTATGAAAAGTGATGGTTATATACTGAGAAATATTTGACCTGATCTGACCTTGCAGTAAAGAATCAAAGCCAAAGAGTTTGCCCAGTAGACAAGGGTAATGTTTTATGGATTCTGGTATCACTTTCAATACTTAGCATGGTGTCCTGCATAAGATATTTTCTCAATAAACATCTGGCATATTATTTAATAAAAAAAAAAAAACCTTAACCTCTCCAAATAAACACAAAATGAAGTGTTTTTCAGTGCTTCCTTATTGGAACACTGATGCTAAATAATATAGCCAATTCCAGCAGCCACTGAAACTTCAGAAAATATTTAACTCCGTTTTTAAAATAAATAAATAAATTCAAATTTGAAAAAGACTTGGTTAAACTAAATTGTTGTTCTGGGCTCAATGGGCACTGCCTATTCACTAAAGAGCAAACAAGACCTTTAAAATGTTTTTTGAAATTCATGTGCATTTAAGAAAGCTTTGAAAGATTGGAGGATGAATACAAATGACATAATATTATTGGGCTGCCAAAGTACTCTCTCTAGTAAAAACAGACAGCAACTTACGTTTCCCTTATTTGAGGCTCACAAGTATATCTGCAACTATAACGACCTTGATATAAAGACCTTACACATCTCAAAGCAGAATTAAGGGAACTCACTGTTATTAAGAGGTCACAAAAATCTAAAAATATACACAAAACCTACAAATCCAAAGCAGCTAAATCCAAGATCTCTTCAGCATTCTGTATTTCCTTATGTTTCAAAGTTGTATACGGGGGCAAGGAGGACCAGACCTATCCCTAAATAAAATCTTTCTATATGAAGTGAGCATACAAAGTAAAATTAAATAACAATAATAATAAAAACATAAATACTGAACAATATGGGGAGAGAAATTTCCATTCTATACATAATTTACCTTAGGTAATTTTCTTTATGAAAAATTAGAATAAAGAATTGTAAGAATTCTTCTGCCATGAGGAATGGCATCACATAAATCTGAACCATGTCACTGTAGTGATGATGGTCGGAATTAAATGATGCAAAATTTCAACCTGTCTTGCAGGGCAGCCTTCGATATTTCTGGAGCATAGACATTTACCAGTTTGAAGTGTTTTCCTATACATGGTTACATGTTATTCTCAAATGTCTATGTGAATGATATGACAGATATCATTATTCCTGTTTCACAGAAGAAAAATAAAGACTGGGAGACATCCCAGAGTTTATAAATATTTGTGAAAGGATAAGATACTTGAACTTTTCCCCTTACCTACACAAACTAACCACCTGCCTTATGGGATGAAAGATACCCTAGTTCTCAGGAGGGAATTAATTCATTAGTTGTACAGACATTCATTCGGTGCTTTTTTGATGTCAAGATAAAATAGATGGCTTGGTTGCACTTGAATTTTGTGGATACAGCTTTCCTTACATAAGGACAATTGTGCATGTCGAGCTGAAGAGACAGCAGGAGAGCAGAAGGAAAGCTTGTTTGGCATCAACCATGAATCAGAAATAAGCTATTATGAGATAGAAAAGAAGCCATGCCTGGAAGAAGGCTGCAAGGCAGAAGAGACAGGCTCCAGCGGAGTGTAGACAAAAGCCCCACCTCAGAGTACAGGCTTTGGGGCCAATGAGACATTAGTTTGCAACTGGGCCTCTACTTACAAGGTGTGTATCCTTGAATAAGTGCTTTATCATTGTTTGATAAAAGTTTTTGCCCACGTTTGCATTGTTCACATAAACTACAGAGTTGTTTTAAATTAACAATGCATTCACTAACGACATACAGTCTTTTTATTTAAAAAAATTTCCCCAGTTGTTAGAGAAAATGAAAATTCTATTTTCAATTAAGTTTGAATTAAAAATGTAGAGAATTATTTGACTGCTTTTAAAAGCAAATCCAGTCAGCAGCAAATTCTTGGAAATAAAAGAGATCTTTCATAAACATAAGCATGAAATTTAGTCAACACAGGAAACCACATGGTGATTTAAAACACTTGGACTGCCAAGATTGTTTCTGAGAGTATACACAACAATTTAAGGACATATTCCTGGGATGGAATAATTGCTACTATGTTTCTGAGATAGACTCAGACCTTAGACCTCACTGACCCAGACCATCAACTTCTTGCTACTTGTAAACAGAAAAGATGGCATTTGACGCAGGAAGGTATTAGATGCATTAATCCGCAGAGAAGAGCATATATTATATTGTTATATTCTATAATATGGAACCATTTTTTTCATGTTTTTCAACTTAACTCTGCACACTGTAAAAGTAAGTCAGCAAGCACGTAAATCATCCAAACAATGCAACAGAAGAAAAAGAAGCCCGTAGCAAGAGAAGACAGGGAGACCAGCTATATAATAACCCCCCCTTTTTTTTTTTTTTTTTTTTTTTTTTTTTATTTTCTTTTTTTTTTTTTTTTTTTTTTTTTTTTTTTTTTTTTTTAGAGCAAGTCTCACTCTGTCTCCCAGGCTGTGGTGCAGTGGAACAACCTCGGCTGACTGCAACCTCTGCCTCCTGGGTTCAAGCGATTCTCCTGCCTCAGCCTCCCAAGTAGCTGAGACTATAAGCGCATGCCACAATGCGTGGCTCAGTTATATATTTTTAGTAGAGATGGGGTTTCACCATGTTGCCCAGGCTGGTCTCAAACTCCTGGGCTCGAAGGATCCACCTGCCTCGGCCTCTCAAAGTGCTGGGATTACAGGCGTGAGCCACTGTGCCCAGTCTATAATAACAACTTCTTTATTATCCCCATACTCCGACTTCAAATGCTTCAGATACAACTGGAACTATCAAGAAAATCACACATTGTGCTCCTTTTAGGATGCTGTGCCTGCATTTGGTACTTGAAGTCTTTTGGTAAGCTGAATAATTAAAAATTCAACATTATTAGTTAAAACGCTGAGTTTTTAAGATAAAATTTCATAAATATTCCATGATGATTTCCCAGACATGGCTATCACTCTAATAATTCTATGACTCACTTTCTTGAGCCCTGATGTATTTGGGGAGCGGGCAAATCATACTGATGTCAATGATTAAATATGGCTTTTTTAATGCTGAAACACTGCCTAGTAGTCACAGCATCCTATAACATGAGCTTATAGGTCAACTTCTGGGGCTTTAAATATTTATTTCATAAAGTGTTTCAATGAATGTATACATCTAATATTTTTCATGTTTCATGTTACTGAAGATATTTGCTTAAGGTTATGGGAACAGTCTTTTTTTTTTTCTTTCTTTCTTGTTCAGAGCCAGGGAACAGTCTTTCTTACATAAAAATTTTTCCATCTACATCTTTATCTACAATACTAAATAACCTATGTTTTTCATCATAAAAATAATACATGTTTGTGATATATTTCAAAAGCGAAAGCATACAAACAAGCAGAAAATTAAAAAAAAAAGATATTAGTCCCTTTTTCTAGCCACCCCTTCTTCCCACTCAAAAAGTTTCTATTATCTTCTGACAATAGACAAAGTGCATTTCAGAGGCCCGTTTTATAGTGTTTGGCACAGCGATGCATAAAGATCTGAATGACTGATTTGACATATTGTTTTCTGATTTTATTTTTTGTCAACATTCCTTTTTACCGTGTACACACAGTGAAATCTATGTAACTTTATAAGAAAGAGGGAGACTAAAATGAAAATCATAATAGATTTAAAAGGCAACTAACCTTTTTCCACCTCATTCAGATTAGCAGCTGGCAGCGACAAAGACAGAAGAGACAAAAGACTTTTTACATTGCGATACAACAGCAGAGCACAGGAAGCCAATGCGCAGCATTAACAACAGAGAAGCAGGGGTGGGCAAGCGAACTGAAGCAAGGCTTAGATTTCTTACCTACAGCCGGGCCACACACACAAACATGGAGAAAATGAAGCAAAAGGTAAATGCCATCACAGGGAGCTAGAGGTCTGCGTCTAAACCAGGGGATGGAACAACCAGCAGCTTTACTGTCTAAGATGGACACTGAATGGCTTGTGCATGGGCATCAGAGATTCGGAAAACAAAGAGAAAATGGGTACAAAATGGAAAACTAAGTGGTCTGAATATTGCCCACAAAATGTGTTCTAAGGCTTTACATTTTGCCTGGAGACCTTCATTTTACGGAATTTAAGTAATCCTATTAAGTGAAAGGAGGGCTTAAAATGTGATCATCTGTGCCATACTTGTATGCGATCCTGTAAGAACAAGAGTTAATTAAGACACACAGTCTTGATATAGCTGATCCAGGGTTCTGACTGTTGGGAAATATACAAAAGCAGATATTTCAGTTAAACACCTAAGATAACACTAGAGACTGAAAAAAGGTGTCCATTAAAAAAAAAGCAGGGGTGCCATATTTATAGTTCTTATTTTTATAGGTTTTAGGTTTATGTCATTTCAGGAATTCCTTGGAAATTTAGCTCCAAGAAATGTCTTGTCTCTAGAAAGAAGATGATCATGATTTTAAAAAACCAAGGTAACAAAAACAAAATCAAAACTAACAAAACCTCTCAAGCTAAAATTAAAACTTTAGATTTAATTTTAAAATTATTTGTTTAACAATTCTGAAGTCCTACTTTCTTAATATCATAGGGATTTTAATTTACTGTTGTCTAAAATATACTAGCAATCAGCAGTCATGGGCTATGCAACGGAAAGGACAAATGATGAAGTGGAGTGTATGGAGAATGGTTTTGGTGATTCGGGTGGTGAAGTCACAGCAAGATTTAGACAATAGGAAAACGGTATTTGTCCCTACAGTTTACGCTGTCAATCCCTGGAGCAGAAAACAGCAGAGAATTTTCTCCTCTAACAAGTCAGTAACTACTTCTGTGATATTTTGGTCACACGGGGCTTAAATAAAGCTTAATAAATTCCCCGATGGTGGCTCATTTTATTTTGAATATTTCTAGTCATGTTTTGTAACCTGCTCATCACATCATAACTTCTCTGTCAGATCTCTCTCAGATCTCTGAATTTGTTTCATTGACATTATGTCTGTTCTGATTCTTGACATAGGTGTCGAATACAAAAACTGTCACAATAATAATTTACAAGATTTTTTTCTGTAAAGCATTGTTTGTTCCTATTAATTCTCTACAGAGTTCACTTCTCATTGTATGCCTTTGGGATATAGTGTAAAACATTTTCAAAGGAAAAATCAACTTGTTACGAGGATGATTTTTAAACACTGACAATATTATTATATTCCCTGAACACAGCAGGGCTTCTGCTCTCAGATCTCATGCTCATTAATCAGATCCCAAACTTAAATTTAAAACCATATAATCACATTATCAGAAAATTCCACCTTGACTGCAGACTTGGATGAAGCAGGATATAAAACTCTAGAGCCTCACTCATACTTCCCCATAATTAAAGGTCACTTAGGTGTCAATGATTTCAAAATCTGCAGATGGTTGTTTGAAATTTTGTAAATGAGCTCATTTCACGTGTGCACAAAAATACTACAATTAATAGATGAGTTATGAATTTTCCCCATTTAGATAGCTTCTCTCATGCCAAATTGTCAAATTCTTCATGGTCCCCAATACCCAATCCAAAGATAAAATGGTAGTATCTTCATGTTCTGTATACCGTGCGCTTTCTGTTTAGTATTTTTCTTGATCCTTTGCCCAGATTAAGTCAAACTGACATTTGCAATAATTATAAGTAAAAAGACTAAAACAGTCCCAGTTCTTGTGGAGAGCCAAATGGCTCTTAACAGATAGTCATGGCAAATTCCCACATGACAGGTTTTATTGATATCACATTTTGGCTAACGAATGGTTTGGCTAAGTTTTAGGTATTTATGACATGTTTCAAAGAAAGAGATCTGACATAGTTGGGGAAGTGAGGCTTCATAATAATACTTCTCCAAGGAAACTTCTCTGAACTGACACTCAGAATTGGAGAAAATGTGTGTTCAAGAGGAGCAGGTAGGTGTAGGGAGGGAGCTGGGGAAATGAAGGGTGAGCAGGTAAGACAGACTCAAAATAAATGGATAGGAATAAGGAATAGCAAATCTAAAGCCAAAGCAGGAGGACCCCTCCAAACCAACTCAAAAGAGTCCTCCACCACATTCTAGAAATTTTATTGTCAAGAAGACATATAGAACCTGATTGCAGCTGTGCTCCCAAGTTTAGGTTTTCATCAGGAAAGATTCTTCCTAGTTCTGTGCTTAGGAAGGTTTTGGTTAGGCAAAGTTTGCTTGAAATGTTTGGGTCCAATTTGTCTGGTGGAGTGGGTTGGTTCAAGGAGGCCTCCAAAATTAACTAGGTTCTTAAGCCCTTTCAATAACAATCAGAAAAATGATGGAAAAAGAGAGTTATTCTATCCTAAGAAGGTACGAGGTAGCAGATGTTAGTGCAAATATTGGGCTTCTTGGACAAGTCTACATTAGCCCATCCAATGAAGTTAAATTCTCAGGATAGCTGAAAGGGTTCTAGGATTTGTGGTCACAGGCTACTGTCAAGTTTCTGAGGTGTGATAATATTGGTAACATTAATGTGAAAGTCAAAGCTACATAACACCTACGTTCTTTCCAGACACTCTAGAAACGTGCATATTGAATGTACTTGTTATCCTTTGTTTATGTAAAATATCAAAGAACGCTAAAATTCTGCCCACTAAGCAGTCTAAGGGCTGTATATATGTACTAGAACACTTGGTAATACAGCATGTTCAAATTTCTAATGGAAACTTAGTGTGTTATTACTGCTTTATATGACATCAGGTGTTTTACTGGTGCCAAAAAATAAAAATAAGATCCTGGAAAAGGCAGCTTCAGAGGCACTCAAACAGATCTGGGTTGCCAGAACAGAGCCTCATTATTCGACCTAGGATTTTCCCATCAAGAAAGGTGCCTAGTAGTTAGGGTATTCCATAAAAGCTTCAATTTTAACAATTTTCCAACAAATCCCTGGGAAAATTTAATTATACAGATGTATGCTCATCTTTCATGTTGGGAGATGTTAACTCCAGTGACCTGTATAGTCATTTCTTCCTTTGATTTTCTTGCTATGTATTAAATTACACAAAAATAGATATAATTAATGAAATGCACCAAGAATGAAAATGGTAACTTTGAATAGAATGACCAAAATTACTTCTTCATTTTTTCTTACAAATAAAATGTGCAAAATTCTTGTTTTTCCTTTGTCAATGTTAAGTGATTTATTAAAGGAAAAAGACAAGTCATAAGCTTGATGCTGACTTTACAGCAAATTGGTTTGAATAGGGAGGAAATTTAGCAATTAATAGTCTAATGAGATGTGCCATCCAAAGAAACAAAGTGTTAGAAAAAAGGTGACAGTCTCGTAACACTATCCAAAGTGCTCAATATCTTCCTGACTTTTATTTTGAAGGACACGGGTTACTAGAGGCAAACACTCATTACTGAAGACATAAGTATAAATATGAATTATCTCAAATGCTTAATTATGTTGTGGCTATTAAATAAAAGTCCTCTTTTCACATGGGTACTGGGGGTTGGTTTGCACAGGGAAAATAGTTTGCACAAAAATGCCATTGAATTGTGGGACTAAAAGCTTTAGCACAATAGCTTTAGCTTCTTTTATTACTGGATAGCATGGTTTATAATAGACGCATATGTTTGAACAGAGATTGCTGGGTCTTTTATTTGGTTAGCTGAAACTATCTTTAAGTCCTTATGTTATTTACATTACATCTGGTTTTCAAAATGCTTACCATCTGTCAAATAATAATATGATTTACTAAACATATATAACATAGCTCCAATGATGCTTTCAAACAGATATATACTGATTGAAGGCAAAATATTTCCTGTTCTTTGTACCTGTATACTCAGGTGGGCAAAGGCATGTGTAGTTATTAATGCCATCGACACATGTAGAATTATTTTCACAGTCATTATCTTCACAATCATCAATGTTGACTTCACAATTTTCTCCTTCAAATCCATCAGCACAAATACACCTGAATGCCAGAGGAAGAAAAGGTCAAAAACGTCTTTTATGCTGCATTTTAAAATCATGTGGTGTAAATATTGAAAAAGGCATAATTACACTCATCAACCATACAGCCATAGAGCTTTTAACTACCAGAAATTGATTTTTTAAATGCCTTTAAATGACATGTTGTAAACATCAATTTAAGATAATATCCACCAAAGCAGAAACCATTCAAAAAATAAAATTTAGCTGGTTGCAAGAAGGCAAATGGCTCCATGGTCTCAAAATCAATACACCCACTACATTTGCAGGTCTAAAACACAGGCAGTTTTATTCCACTGCCCTAGGTATCTTAATCTTGAGTCATGCTCTAATGAAATAAATCAGGCTTCTTTGCTCATAAATAAAGAGGAACTGGTTCTAATTTTTAAAATTACAACATCATCTACTAACATATGTATAATGTCCTTGATATCTTGAAACAACAATGAATCTGAAAATAAAATTTTGTCTTCCTTGCATTTACAGAATGTGAATGCTCTCTTTGTCTTAATAATACAATTTTCCCCCAGCATAAAACAATCTTGAGTATGTATTGAATAATTTTTAAGTAAAGTCTAGATAAATAAGAAACAACTTCATAACAGAATGTAGAAGTGAAGTCTATTTCTTCTAAAAAGTGAAATTCTAACCAGTTTTAGTAGTATATTAGCATTCTAATGTGACATTATTAGTGTCATTTAATAAAGAGCTCCAGTTCATAATTCATGAAGTACATCTAAAGTAATTGTGCCATATGATTAAATAACTTCAGATTAAAATCGTTCACATGTATACTTATATGGTGTCTTGGAAATAAATCATTAATTTTCTGTTTTAGTGGGACTTATGTCTTATTACACACTATCTGTTAAAGCAGTAAGCAGAACAACAGATGAATATATGACTAGCAGTAGGGGACTAGCTGGATATTAATTAGTATAATGGAGCCAATATTAATATTTTGTCTTGCCCTAATCTGACCTGATTAATCATGTGTATGTGTATGTTTTTAAATTATTTTTGGTTTTGTAGCATCCTGAGCTGAGAATATTGTAGAGTTTCCATTGTTTTTTTTTTATATTGCAATATCTCTGAGAGGGATGAATACATACTGCCCTTTCTCTGCCATTCTTTGAAAAATACTGCTCTTTGATTTGAAAAGGAAAATCATGTTGGGTTAGTTATCCTTGCTCCAATGCTTCAGATACAGATGATCATAGACTAATGACCTACCAGAATCCATCTTCTCCTTCTTTTAAGTGGCAAGTTCCCCCATGTTTACATGGGTTACTGATGCAGGCATGAATTGGGACATCACAGTCCTGCCCCTGGAGAAGAAGGGTCAAGTAAAGTTGAATGTAAATAAACTAGTTCTTCACACATAGAGAAAGCACCATAAAATACTAAAGGCGCACCAAGAGAAGTTATGTTGTCAAACTGTGACTCTTAAATTGCTTCTACTTACCTTGAAACCATATGGACAGGTGCATCGGTAAAAGTCAACTGGATCACTATTACATGTGCCATCATTTTTACATGGATTTGATAGGCAGGGGTTACATTTAGCTAGAATGTTGACATCCACAGGACCTGAAAATTAATTGAAAAATATGAGCAACTGATGTTCTTCCAGTTTACTTATTATTTGTATGACTTAAAATAATGGTACATTTTATATAAGATTATTATTGGTCACATATCTATATGTATCTCTCATCCATGACAGGCCAGAAATCAGCATCATCCTATAATGCTGGCCAGGCATGGTGGCTCACACCTGTAATCCCAGCATTTTGGGAGGCCAAGGCAGTCAGATCACCAGAGGTCAGAAGTTCAAGATCAACCTGGTCAACATGATGAAACCCCGTCTCTACTACAAATACAAAAAATTAGCTGGGTATGGTGGTGGGAGCCTGTAATCCCAGCTACTCGGGAGGCAGAGGCAGGAGAATCACTTCAATCTGGGTGACAGATGTTGCAGTGAGCTGAGATCATATCACTGCACTCTAGCCTGGGCAATGAATGAAACTCCGACTCAACAAATAAAAATAAAATGCAACAGAAGGCCTTCTCAACTGGATGTACTGTGAGACTCTCTGAGGTCAGTGTGGCTCTGACTTAGTATCTGAGGTTAATGGTGTCAGTGTCACCAAGAGAGTCCCCTCATGGGCTGACTAGTTGATGTGGATGTTTTTCATGGCCACTGTCTGTATGTACATCAACCTTCTCCTGCTTCATGGAAATGCATATCGCAGTCCCAGAGAGGACTGCGTGTGTGGGTATGGGGTGGGGTGGGCAAATTTTATAAATAAGTAGAAATTTATCATTGTAATTAAAAACACAATACAATATACCTGCCCAGGTAACATTGGCTCAGTAGTACAACTTTCAATAGGAGATACAAAACTGGGCCACTTTATGCATATAGAAATAAGCCAAAACCGCAAGCTCCATTATAATCTCCCGTTTTTTTTCATTCAGTTTGTTGGTTCATTTGCACAATACATGATGGGTGATGTTTTTGTATCTTCCTCTCTGAGAAGAAAACATCTCTGAAATGATTTCTACTTGCAATCTCATGTTTGGGACATACCTTTAAAAAACTTCATCAGCCGTACAATGTCTGGAATAAATGCATATTTAGCCACAGCCATTTTCCTTTGTTGACACATTTTTATTTGACAAATGATTAACAATGTGGAAATTGTACTGTCCTCAATAAAATTATGTTCCACCTATGTTAACTCTTTGCATTGTGTGTGAGAGCTCACTACACTTTTGGCAACTGTGTGTCTGACAAGGACATTGACATCTTTATATATAAAGCACAGATATTTTTTATTGTAAACATTAATTATATTTCACCAATCTCTCTGTAGTTCCTTATCCTTTTTAGAACAAACAAGCAGCAATAATTCTAATTGCACATTTCATCACAGGTAATATCTAGCAAAGTTATCCGGATAATTACATAGCACCTCTGCACCCCCACCATTACTGTTCTAACCTTCTAAGGTACCTTTACCAAAAAACTATATAACTTCTACTCACATAAGCTACCTGCATCAAATTATTCTACAGAGTAGAGCCACGTTTGAGTTGTTGGTCTACCGACAGAAACGTATGTATATAGAAGAACATGAATAAATAGAGAGGCCACAGAGATTCATCGTATCTCTTCATATCCTTTACCCTGAGAAATGCCAGTGCATATTCAAATAATGGTATTGAAATGAAATCTACGAAAATGATAGTGCTCTGTATTGTTTAGTTTTTCTATTGATTAAAAAATTATTGAAATGTATCTACACAGAAATTCTGAGGTTTTTTTTTTTTTTTAACCATTTGGAAAAAGTTGACTGCTCCTAGGATGACTGTACAGAGGGAACGAGTGCTTACTTCTTCTAGTGATGCCTCAGTCGCTAGGAGAGACTGTGCCAGTGCTAACGTCCCCTACATATTGCCTTGGTAACTAGAATAACTAAAGGAGTCTCTATATCAAATTACAGCTGGGAAACTGCTGGCATTAATTCTGAAGTAAAGTGAGCTCCATAGAAATTTAATTTCTCACTGCCCTCCCTAATTTATTGATCAATTAAGGGCAGAAAACTTAGCTGTTTAGCACACTGCAGAAATGAATGGTGACAGTTAAGGCAGTTAGTTAAATTAGCATAATACCTAACAATAAGTGGTTTTGAGTTTGCTAAAGTTGTATATGAGTCAGCAACAGGAAAGAAAATAGCACATTGCGAGTGGATCCCTTAACTAGGTTACAGGAAAGAAGAACCTAACTCAGAACAAAGGCGTGGGAAGAAATGGCTAAGAATGTATGCCAGCAAAACAGCAAGTCAGCAAATGCAAGGACTGTAAGCATTCATCTGGCCACATCCCAAGGCCTTGAGAAAAAATTTCTTTTGGCCTGTTACTATGCTTTCAACCTTATAAGGCTATGGTTTAAATAAAAGGAGTTTAGGGTTGGCAGTTTGTAAGTTCATCCTGTGGAATGTGACATGTTCCAAAAATTATGTTTGAGTAATTAGATGAGAAATTAAGAGATTGTCTTAGGGAAGAAAATGGAATACATTTTGAAGAATTTAATAGAGTATACTGGCAGCATCACTGCCTGACTGAAGTAGTCCATGTTCATTTTACCACATAGTGGGGATTTATTTAATGAATGTCCACTGGACCATATCTGATTAATAATCACTGTCTAATTTCTTTGCGTTTTATTCAAGACCAAATTTGGTTTTCCATAGAGATAATTATGCTAAATTATTTTCCTATCTGGAATTTGTTATGGGGGATTGCTGCTTCCTCATATATGTTCAGTTTAGCTTAAAAAAAAATCAAGAGAACAAGCATTCTCATATACCCAGGACTCTTTTAACAATTTCCTACATCTGCTGAACTGTTGTGGCATAAGGTTTGGGAATATAGCAAAACATTGAGTTCCAACTTTTTCAGGTTGGTAAAGTTCACGGCTACCAACTTTACCAATGGTAAAGTTAGCTATCATTCTATTTGCTTCTCCTTTTTTATATCCTTTTAAACCTTCAATGATCACTTCTTATTTCTAGCACTTGAGTTTGAGTGAAGGGTAACACAAAAGATGTTTGTAAGTCAAATAAATTCCACATAGCAGCATCCTCTGATATCTCTAAAGGTCTATAAGTGATATATTTTTTTTTCCTTTTTTATGTAGCTTATAATTCCCCTTAACTAAAAATCCTTTTTAGAATGTGATTTTTATATCTACCTGGTTTATCTAAATCTGCTTATTTCTATAGTCTTGAAATGATATTCCTTGCATTTGGCTCTCCTCCCATTCATCTTCCTGTCCATATTTTGCACTTCTAAGTTCATCTTATGTCTTCTATTTGCAACCAACTTGTGATTCATTTTCTATCCACTACACTTTCTAAGGGCTCCTCTCCTGCAATCTTCTTATTCAAGGAAAATGACAACTTTAATCTGTTTATACAACAAGGAGATGATATCAGAGCTAAAGAAAGATGCCAAATAAAGTCATCCTAAAATGGGGGAAGAGTTAAGCACACCTCTCCACAAGCAAACCAACACTTGGCAGAAGTTTGCACACTTGATTAGACCTAGGTGAAAAGATGGTGTCCATAATATGTAGCAATCTTGTAGAATCTGAAATCCATCAACCCAAGTTAAACCCAGATTTTCTACTTAAGTGTATAGCATTAGAATTATGGCAGCCATTCCAATAGGTTGTGTTAGGCATTAAGTGAGACGTCAATGAATGTCAAGCAGGGAACCGAGTGAGATCAAGCACAAAGTCACAGCAAGTAGTAACACTCTATCTTAGACTTCCAGAGAGTTGGAGTACGTAGGGGGAACAAAAAGTGTTTTATTTCAAAGGAGAAAAGCAGTCATTTTCTTGTTTGTCCCAATTTCAACATAGACAAAAGCAAATTAGATCTTGCCATTTATCTATTCATCACACTCCCTAAGAACCTTCTATATATGCTAGGAGCTGCTCAAATCTGGAGAAACTATAGGGACTATTACAAAACCCATGGGACACGGGAGTGGGCACTGGGTACAACACTGAGAGTTAATGACTTTATGCTGTTAAGGAATGAAACTGTGATTTGCAAATCAGCACAAGCAGCCGAAATAATAGTACACCTTTAAGAAACAGGAGAGGTTCTTTTTGTTCTTTCATTGCTGCTTGGTAAAGAACTGTGATCTTTAAGCTTTTCTCCTTTCAAAAGCTAACTGGTTCCAAGAAATGTTAACACATTGTTAACAAATCAGCCTCCATGAGATGTGTGCCACAGAGGGGAAAGGAAATGTAGCTTCAGGGATAAAGATCTTTACTAATGTCACTGAAATGAAGGAGAACAGTGTAGGTAAACTGGATTGATTTAAGATTTGGTCTTGATTAAAACAGCACTATAGTGTTAGCTATATGGGTGGAGGTGTGGTTAGCTTAATAATTCAAAGGAAAAATGAGAAGAGAGTTTGGTTAACAATCTGTCTCTGTCAGTTACTTTAATCTTTGAAGGAAGAACTGTCGGCCCTCAAATCCATTAAAGCTTGCAGGCAGACTTGCTTACTTGACTCAAATCACTAGTTATGCACCTGACACCACTACTGTTACCCACTGAATACTGTATCTCACTTTGATTTATTACCAAAAGCTCCAGACAAAAACTTCCTGCTATATTCTAGAATCTGCCTTCATTTTGGCATCCCTTGGAAACATGAGGCAAATAACGAAATCCTCTAACACTGCCCTTGCATCAAGCCAGAAGTACATCAAAGGCAACTCAGGGAAATATGTCAGGGATATTTGATGTTGGGTGTAATTAACCAAAAGAAGATTTTGATTTAAAACCAATGCTTTTATGCTCCATTTGCAATGATGTTATGGCATTTCTCAAGTATTATTAATAATATCAAATGCATATTTGTTAACAACATTCCATCATGACATCACTCATTTATCAATATTTATTGAGTATATACATTGTGTCAGACACTAGGCCAGGTTTTAAGAAACCAAAGACAAGTGAAATGCCTGAGTTTCTGAAAACACTTACAGTTCAGCAGTCGAGACATCCATGTATCAATTAAAGAATGAATGTGGGGAATGAGAATGTGCATCTTAGAATATGTGTTTTAAGTTTCTGTGAGCCATAAAGGGAGAAGAATCCACTAAGTGAATGGAAATATGAATTTGAAGTTCTTAAGAAAAGCCATGGCTAGAGATTTAAAGGCATGGATTTAAATCAATTGAGAATTTAATAGGGCTAAAGAGAGAACACCACATGTCTGGGTGAAAAAAACAAAAGGAATGAAGAAGCCAAGGGAATGTAGAGGAAGGAGCAATGGCCACCAGTGTCGAACATGTAAAGAGAGCGAATAAAGATAACTAAAAAAAAAAGCCACTGAAATTAGCAAGATGGAAGACATTGGTGTCCTAGTTTCAGTGGAGGGGTGGAGACAATCTCCAGATGATGGGGGTTAAACTCTGTAAATTTGCATTGCAAAAATGGTCAACTAAAAACACAAAGACTAAATTACTAGTCCTCTTGGATTACCAGGCTTGGCCATTTGCAACACCTCGATGTGACTTTGGGCCACTAAATGAATTTCTTGAGTCAAAATTTATTGTTTTTTCTTACCACTTAGAAATAGTGCCTTGTACATTGTAGGAACTTGAATAAAATTTGTTTAATGAATGAAGAAATACATTATTCCTTTCCTTTAGACTGCTCACTCTTTAACACATGTAAGTGTTTAATAAATGTCTTTCAAATAAAAACAATAATAATTTAGTTGCCTCTATAGTCAAAATTTCCTGAACAAAGAGAAATTAAGGGAATATTGGAAATTAACAATGTTCCACTTTCCACACTGACTTTCTCAGTGAATATCTGGAGAGGACAAAAACTGTTTTATTGCAGACTGCTTAATCACTCTAATGTCATCTTATATTTAAAAGATGAGGACAGGACATTTGGGTTGTAAAGACAAGTCATGGCCATCTGCTTCCCACTCAGGAATGCTCTACTTGGGTATTAATTAAATATGATCTGATAATCAATTTCTTCCTGTTCATTTATTTCTATTATGCATCAAAATGATGAGAGTTTACCATAAAGAAAATACTTTTTTTCTATATTAAAATAATTAGTGACTCAAAATGACAGCATGGCATGGCATCTTCTAGCAGAAAAATATCACTTAAGTTGTATTTAAATATAGCTATGTAAACATGTATTCAATTAAAAATATTCATCTTCCTGCTATATTTTGAGATTATACACTGACAAACCTCAAGATTGGGAGTTTGTACTTACATAATTTTCATGAAAAAATACATTAGACTGGCATAACTGGAGGGAAAGTTAAAATATGTAAACTTCAATTATAAAAAATTTAAAGAAACATCATTTTGTTGCTTTAAAACTCATAAAGCATATATGCTTAACAGGATAGTACTCAGTGGATTTCCTTGAATGAATTATTTTAATTAATAGATTAAAATATTTGGCCTTCTACCAATCCATTTTTATAAGCAAATATTTCTAGTAAAGCTTTTGAGGTAGTTCAGAATTTTCATTTTCTAAGTATGTTTCAATAATAGGGTAGGAATCTTATTTACACTGTAAATTTATTTTGAAAATACTTTTATTGAAAACTATAAAATAAACTTTAGCAGTAAGCTTTGGAATCAGAGTCAAGGTTCAAATTCTGACTCCACTCAGCAGACGAGTGATTTTTAAAAATTGCTGAATAACTCTAAAACACAATATTTTCATATCTCAAATGGGGAAATGATAGGATTCACAATAGGAATCATAGAAAGATTAAAAGAGATAAAAATCTATCTGAAGTACCTAGCATTAGGTAAACTACTCAGTAGAACTTAGCTATTATTGTTATTATTATTTGTAGTAGCAGAATTGTTGGCAAAGATCCAATCTAAATTGTCATAAACCTTGAACTAGCAGAGTCTTCATTAATAGGACAATGAAACTTCAAAATGGTTTGACAAATGCAGAGACAAATGCTGGCAAAGGGAACTGTAAGTTTCAGTGCCTATCACTCTAAAATACACTTATAGAAAAACTGAGTAAACTCTAAAGTCTTCTAAACGCAACCACAACAATACTGATCGAGTCTGGAATGTCTATACTGCTTGCCAACTGGCTTACATGCATGCTGTTTGCTATTTAATTTAAGGTATACCTTGAAATACATGCAATCTATTGATCTGATAGGTTAGTGAATATTCAGCTGAACTTCCGCAGTTGAACTGATATATTTAGGGCTTTACATCATCTTACAATTAACGAGTTTCAGCTCAACTGTTTTTGGTGGCCTGGAACAGTTACAGAAGTTTCCTACAGTGCAAGCTCTGTTCCCATAGTTCTGCCCACCTGTAGCACTATCCTCACGCTTGTCTGCTTGTCTGCTTATGCCATTAAATCTTTCATAGCCATCCTTCTTTTAGACAAATTATTCCTCTGAGTTCTTATAGCAACTACACTATCCACCATGGTAGCCACTAGCCATGCATGTATATTTAAGTTTAAATGTAAATAAAATAAAAATTAGTTTTCTCAATTGCATTAGCCATATTGTAAGTGCTAAATAATCCTACGTAGCTAGTGGCTACCATATTGAATGGCAGAGATTTGGAACATTTCTATCATTGCAGAAAGTTGCACTGGGCAGTGCTGAAAAGAGCTAAATTTCCCTCAAACATATTTCCATTCATGCTGCATCAAGAACATGAGATTTTGTAGTCGTTCAATGAAAAAAAAAGCTCAAGTTACTCAGATAAATACTGAGTTCTGCAAAAATGTATGTACATATGAATATATGCACAGGCAGACCTCAGAGATATTGTGGGTTTTGTTCCAGACTACTGCAATAAAGTGAATATTGCAATAAAGAGAGTCAAACAATTTTTTTTTTGGTTTGCCAGCGCATATAAAAGGTAGTTTTAACTATACTTTTATATATTAAGTGTGTCTTAAAATGTACATACATTACTTATAAAATATGTTATTGCTAAAAAAAATGTCAACGATGTCTGAGCCTTCAGTGGGTTGTAATCTTTTTGCTAGTCAAGGGTCTTGCCTTCGAGTTACTGGCTGCTGAGACTGATCAGTGTGATGGTTGCTGAAGGCTGAGGCGGCTGTAGCGATTTCTAAAAATAAGACAACAATGAAGTGTGCTGCCCTGATTGACGCCTCCTTTCACCCAATATTTCTATGTAGTACGTGATGCTGTTTGATAGCCTTTTATCCACAGTAGAACATTTTTTCAAAATTGGAGTCAATCCTCTCAAATTCTGCCAGTGTGTTATCAGATAAGTTTATATAATATTCTAAATCCTTTGTGGCTATTTCAACAATGTTCACAGCACCTTCACCAGGAGTGGACTGCATCTTAACAAACCACTTTCTTTGCTCATCCCTAAGAAGCATCTCCTTACTCACTGAAGTTTTATCATGGGATTGCAGCAATTTAGTCACATCTTCAGGCTCCAATTCTAATTCTAATATCTTGCTATTTCTACCACCCCTGTAGTTGCCTACTCTATTGAAGTTTTCAGCTCTTCAAAGTCATCTATGCCGACTGGAATCAACTTCTTCCAAGCTCCTGTTAATATTGATATTTTGCCCTCCTTCCATGAATCACAAATGTTCTTAATGGCATCTGGAATGGTGAATCTTTTCCAGAAGGATTTAAATTTACTATATCCAAGTCCATCAGAAGAACCACTATATACAGCTGCTGTAGCCTTATGAAGTGTATTTCTAAAATAATAAGACTTGAAAATCAAAACTGCTCCTTGATCCATGAGCTGCAGAATGGATACTGCAACAGCAGGCATATAAACATCATTTTCCTTGTGTATTTCCATCAGAGCTCTTAGGTGACTAGGTGCATTGTGAAGAGGCAGTAATATTTTGAAAGAAATCATTCTGAACAATAGGTCTCAATAGTGGGCTTAAATTTAGGAAACCATGCTATAAACAGATGTGCTGTCATCCAGGCTCTGTTGTTCCATTTACAGAGCATAAGCAGAGTAGATTTACCATAATTCTCAAGGGCTCTAGGATTTTCAAAATGGTAAATGCTCAAGCACTGGCTTCAACTTAAAGTCACCAGCTGCCTTAACCCCTAACAAGAGAGTTAGCCTGTCCTCTGAAACTTTGAAGCCAGGCACTGACCTCTGTCTGGCTACGAAAGTCCTAGATGACATCTGTTTCCAATAAAGTCTGTTTCATCTACATTGAAAATCTGTTGTTTAATGTCACCACCTTCATCAATGATCTTAGATCTTCTGGGTAACTTGCTGTTTCCTTAAATCTCACGAATCAACCTCTGCTAGCTTCCAACTTTTCTCCTGCTGCTTTCTCACCTCTCTGAGCCTTCATAGAAATAAAAAGAGTTGGGGCCTTACTCTAGATTAGGGTTTTGTTTAAGGGAATGCTATGGCTGGTTTGATTTTCTATTTGGATCACTAACACTTTCTTCATATCAGCAATAAGGCTGTTTCATTTTCTTATCATTGGTGTGTTTGCTAGAGTACCACTTTAAATTTCCTTCAAGAACTTTTGCTTTGTATTCACAATTTGGCTGTTTGGCACCAGAGGCTTAGCTTCTGACCTATCTAGACTTTTAACATGGCCTTCCTCGTTACACTTTTTGTTGTTGTTGTTGTCAACTATTTCTAGCTTTCGGTTTAAAGTGAGAGATGTGAGACTCTTCCTTTCACTTGAACACTTAGAAGTCATTGTAGTGTTATGATTGGCCTATTTTCAATATTGTTGGGTCTCAGAGAATTGGGATTCCCAAGGTAGGGGCAGGGAGAGAAAGAGAGAGAAAGAGGGAGAGAGAGAGAGAAAGAGAGAGAGAGAGAGAGAGAGAGAGAGGACTTATCTTGAACTTCTGAGAACATTTAACAAATTAATGTAAACTGTGATGCTCTAAGTGAAATACAAATATACAAGTTTTCTCAAATTTGTGTTGTAATTATTTTTTTCAAAAAATACCTCCAGGGAATTATAAACTTTAAGCAATACAGATAAGAATTAGCATTATTAAAAATAAAGTATGAGTATCACTGGGCACAGAAAGGTGTAAGAGAATCAGTTTGCAGTTTGTCAACTTCCCCATGTAATTTGCCTAGTAATGTGCTGAATGGAAGGTTTCATGCCAGTTTCACCTTCCTTGCCTCCCCTTTGACAGTCATCTCTCTCCCCCTTTACAGAAGAATGATCTACTTCTCAGCTCAACAGAAACTTATCACAGGGCACTGTCCCAATAAAGATCTAGAATGGTAAAAGACCAAAAATTATTGCAATCAATGCACATAATCCCAGAGAGGTGTTGCAACAAAATTTTACTGTCAACTTTAAATAAAATAAAACATTAAAAAATAATTATGCATTTTCAATCAGTGATGCACTAGTGTTTTTTTTTTTCATAGCAAGCTTCAGTTTTTACTTTTTCCCCTTGCAACTGAACAATTGCAAACAGAAAGAACAACTGAGTGCTTTATTTCTGCAAACACCATGCTAATACTGAGTGAAGGGGAGAGAGGGATGAGAGCTTGCCTTCTTTCCTGTGTGTGGTTTTTTTTTTTTAATTGCATTTTAGGTTTTGGGGTACATGTGCACTAGTATTAACAGCAATAATTCAATTCAAAGAAGATGTAAAAACTTACAGACTTGGTGGCAGGAAACTTTAAAATTCCAATTATATACATATTTTTTGGAGCAAAAATCATACAATTTTCGGAGGTATTGAAAATAGGAATTCAAGGGGAAAAATTACATTTTAAGAAAAAAAGGCAACAATGAGGATCTTGTTTTTTTCTCTTCCAAATTTAGCTCTGGTATTTAGATTCCAGAGCTAATGACAATATTTACAATGTGCTGGAAATTATCTTTTGCAAACATTTACCACTATGGAATACATGAGAAGCCAAATTAAAAACATTGAGGGTGTATACAGGTTTCGAAAATTACTTTTGTATTCATAAATTATGAAGTGTCGTATATCACGGTTTTTCGGTGTTTTGAAATGTTATAATAATACGATCAGCGGCTAACTTATATTGAATGCTTCTGTGTGTGAGGCAGTCTTTTACCTATATTAACTCATCTAATCTTAATAAAATCCTTTCAGTTTGTAATCATCACCACCTTTGCTTACAATGAGGAAACTGAGGCACAGACCAGTGAAGTAATGAAACCACAGTTACCCAAGTACTGAAGAAAAGTGAAGCTGCAATTTTGTTCTAGCCAGGCTGGGCTTCAGAGCTCACACTACAACCTGTGGTGCAGTATTACCTACTTAGGTATGTTTTTACTGCACAAATATTCAAATGTTTAAAGCTTATCTTTTGAGTTAGGTTTCCAAGTCATGAAAGGCAGGAACATACCATAAAGTTCTCTATGCTCCATAACACCTAGGATTTAGTTTTGCACATAAAATATGCTTAACATTTTCTGATTAGACATTTAGCATTTTCAAGAATTTCTCTCCTTTATCTAATAATCACGAATGACCTTCTTAAAACATACATCATCTAAGAATCACAGTAAACTTTATTCCATTTTTCACAAGAAACCTAAGTTCATATAGTTGGCTATCATCTGTGGAAATCTATACAGAACAACTTGAGTAGTGGTTATCTCTAGGTATGGTGATGAATGGTTAATTTTATTTCTTCTTGCGGAAAATAAATTGTTTCTTACTGTTCACATTTTCCTATAAAGGGGCATGTATTATTTTTATAATAAAAAAGGAAAACAACATTTGTTATTCGGATGATATTTAGAATTCACAAATACATCAGACAAAGGGAAAAGAAAGGGATATAAACAAGCAAGAAACAAGAACATCAACACAGCAAGGCCGCAGAACATGAGGCGAGTCAGAAGGTTTGGGCTGAACACTCGGGAGGGCCTGTTTCTCCTTACCTGGGATGAGGAAGCCACAGGGCCCTGGTAGCCCTAGGAGCAGGGCACGTATTCAGAAAGGGCAAAAGCAAAACATTTGACTTGTTAGAGGCTATGAAAGGAATTGCCAGAAATTGTGAACTCTGCATTTTTGATACATTTTCAAGAAAACTTGGTCATTTCCAATGAAATATTTCTAAGATTTTATTGAAAAGCCTAATTCTTTTCTTGGGTACTTGAGGAAACTGCTCTGTCTTATCCAATCATAGGCTGAAAACATAATTATTTATTGGGCTTCTCAACTATACCTTTGGAGTGACAATGGGTTGTCTTTTTCTTTTTTCACTTAACATAGTAATTCTTAAAAGAAGTACAAATGATTAGAAACCATACCTTGACAGGTAAATTTTTTGGAGGGAGTTGTGAGTAACAGCTTATCTGCCATTTCTCCAGGACCAGCACAACGAGCAATCCCGGGCTCCTTATATTCCGACTTCACCCAGTCGGATAACCACTGCATGTTACAATCACAGTAAAGAGGGTTGGCTCCAATTGCTCTGGAAAAACAACACCACAAAAGCACACACACATACACACACACACAAGTATGGAAGTATTGTTATTTCCTAAGGGCACAGAATTCAAAGTGATGCTTAGCAGAAAATCCCCATAGATTTATTGAGGATAACAATTTAGCAGGAAATAGAGACACTGGGGATTCTCCATTTTCCTGAATGACATGCATTGGGATTTAGTGAGTTGTCACTGGCGTTAATACTCATCTTGCTTTAGAAGGTCTGGTAATATTTTCACAGACATGTTTATATTGAGTGTTAGCTCACCCTGAGTACATTAACACTTCATTCACCAATTATTTACTGATGACTTAAATCACAATGAAAGGTTCTGAGGACCCAAATATGAATAACGCATTATTCTTACCTCCAAAGAACTCCTCCTGCAGAGGAGATTAGCATTAGCATTAAGATATACTCACAGATGCAAAGAATTTTCATTGGGAGCCATATAGGAGAAGTATTTACAAGATGATGGTGAACAGACTAGCTTTTCTGGGAGACTAGTGATTAAGAAAGTCTACATTGTGTAGGAGGATAGTTAGAGTTACTTAGAAAGAAAGGTTGCAAACAATGTTGCAGATAAAGTACAGGTAAGTACAAAGAAAGAGCATGAAATACTGAAGATGCCTAGAGCCAGCTCACCACAGTTGAGGTGGACCTGCATTGGGTGTCTGTCCCTTCTCAAGGTTGTTCATTTTATCTTTGTTCATTAGTAGTAGTGTCAGGAAAGTAATCAAGGTAAGAGCTAACATTTATTGCACTATTACTATATGCAGGAGCTGGGCTAAGACATTTATATGAATTACTTCATTTTATCTTAAATAGTAACTTTATGAGGTCCATTTAATTAATATTTCATGTTATAGATTAAGAAACTGAGACCTGAGAAGCTAACCAGTGGACTCATAACCTTATGAAGCTTGGTTCAAAGCAGTAGATTCACACAACGGCATTTAAAAACTGCTTAATTCTGATTTACAATTAGCTTTTAACAAGTAATACTTCTAGGTCTACTGTCAGTATAGTTATTTTTTTAGGTGATCCCCCAAATATATGTGTAGAATCAATACTTGATATTGTGGAAGTTTTAATGCGCAATTTAAGAATCAGAAGGTAGCGAATGCTATGCTCGTGTGTATGCAGGTTCAAACCATTCAAATTAAAAATGAGCAAAATGATGCATTTTAGTCATTTGATCTCATCTCTGCTGATATTTAAGTCCTTGCTATGACAGGCGAGGAAGTGGGAAAAGTGAAAAAGCAGAGCTCTTTATGATCTAGGGTGTAAAAGAGAAGGTACAAATGAAATGCAAGGTAGAACAGGGTACAGGACAAGGAAGGCTCCACTTGCTCTCACTGTTGGGGGCGGAGGCTGGCAACATGAAGGAAGTTCTGCTCAGCTCAAGCAGCGCCTTTCCTGTGCAGCCATTTCTGATGCCTGACCATAACACTAGCGGAATGGCTACCTCCTCAACTAGGCTGCAATCTCTGCCCGAGTGTGCGGCAGCCCCGCACCTCTGAGCCAAGCAGCTTCCCTCATATTGCAGCTCATGCACGTGGCAGCCATGGAGTTTGTAAAGGAGTGGCTTAGAGGTAGGTTCTTGGCACCAGGATGAAAATGTAAAGGCCCTGCCTTCCTGGGCCTAGCAGTGTAGTGGAAGGAATGTTAATAGGCACCAGTGTGATAGATTGATGTACGAAATGTCAATTGATAACATAGACTCTATAAGGCAAATGCAGACATAACATGATTATTTGGATCTCCAGTGTAATTCAAAGAAGGTGTAAAGCTTAGGCTTTTGGGCAGGAAATTTTAAAATTCCTATTATATACATGTTTTTGGAAACAAAAATGATTATTCCTTTCTCAATTTTGTAAACTCATATCTTCTTAGAGTTTGTGGGTTTTGGAGAGAAGTGTGAAATCAGGAGAGGATATAGCAGGCAATCTCTTAGGGAACTGGGGCGCAACTGATACTGTTATTTTGGCTAAAGCAGATAGTTGCCACCAGGCACCCAACTCAGCATGACCAAAGGAGGCGCTGGATCCTAAGGCTGCTTGCTGAATTTCCTTGTAGGTTTGCCATGATCTTAACATTACACCTAGTAATAATGGAATAATGGAATTTGACTCAAATGAGGTTTTTGGACCCCACTTGTCTCATATTTTTCAAATGGTTTTATTGTACTTCCAAAAACTATGGAGGTACAAACAAGTTGCGATAAAAGAAAACACAAAGGAAAAACCACTTCACCCAATCTAAGCATTTGGCTGTGTCCTACTTCCAAACTACAGTGTTGAAGCACGTTGAATTGGTTTTTGCATGGTGCCATAGTTGATGCTGAATAAATAAATCCATTTTGAGCAAATCAGGATAGGCTTCGTAGAGAAGGCGATATTTGGGATGTGACTTAGAAAAGCAGGGTTTGGACAGGTATTTGGAAGGGAGCTGATATTCTAGATTCAGAAAATAATGAGAAAAAAAGCGCAGGCTAGTAAAGCGGGAGAGCATATTTGCAGAAGAGACACATTTAGTTAAGCAAAGATAATTTGACTAATGGAAAATAAGAGCCAAAAGGGAAAATTAAAGCCATCTTGTAGAAGGCATCATATCCAGTCTGAAAATCTTCACATTTTCTTTAAAGATGAAACCAACCACATGTTATGACATTACAATAAAAGAAATGGCAGAGGACTGTTCCAAGTCACTCACTAGGAAGGGTTTGGCCCCAAACCTATATTAATAAAGTAGATACTCACAGGTGTGATAATGCAGAAAGATCATTGAAAGCACCTTCAGGGACAACAGAAATGTCATTTCCATGTAGAGAACTAAAAGAAAGAAAAATAAAAATTAAACCTCCTACATTCCTCCGGAGAAATTCTGAGACTTTAGTTTATACCAAGCATTTGAAATCAGTGGAGAAAAAGTGGTCTATAAAATAAACAGTCGTGGTACTACAAGGTATCTGAGAAAGCAAACAGCTTTCACCTCACATTATGTGTACAAAATATTTACAGAATGAAGAATTAAATGTAAAATTAAAAATGTATTAAAAGAAAGTCTAGAAGAACTCCCTTTTATAAATGTGGGATGAGGAAGGCTCTCAAAGGCTCAATATAAAATCCAGAAATCATCAAGGAAAAGAGGGAGAAATTTTTGACAACATAAAATACATCCAAACAATAAAATATTCCATGTAAGAAACAGAATGATATATATTTGCAACTTAGATAAAAGGATTAATTCTTTTTTTCTTTTCCTTTTTTTTTTTTTTTTTTGAGACAGTCTCACTCTGTCAGCCAGGCTATAGTACAATGGCATGATCTCAGCTCACTGCAACCTCTGCCTCCTGGGTTCAAGTAATTCTTCTGTCTTAGCCTTGTAGCTGAGATTACAGGTGCATGCCACCACCCCGGCTAATTTTAGTACTTTTAGTAGAGAGTTTAGAATTTCACCACGTTGGTCAGGCTGGTCTTGAACTCCTGACCTCATGATCTGCCCGCCTCAGCCTCCCAAAATGCTGGGATTACAGGTGTGAGCAACTACGCCTGGCCAGGATTAATTCTCTTATCTAAAAAACCCTGCAAGCATAGAGTCAAGTAGTAGATGCAAAAAGATATCTACATTAATAAGACAAATATGAAATACCTAAAAGAGAATAGGGAAATGATATAATCAAGCTCATTAGAATAAAAAGCACAAGTGCTAAGTAAACAAATAAAATACACTCAAATGCTCTACTAATTAGAAATGCAAATTAAGAAAGGAATGCAGAATAACTTACAATCTGTGATATGGACAAAAATAAAAGAATAAATGATATTCAATGGCTGCAAGAGTGTTTTGAAACAGGCACTCTATTAAATAGTTGGTGGAAAAATAAACTTCTAAATGGACAAAGTCTTGTCTGGGGAACAAATCCTCCCAAACACTGGATGCTACCTTCCCTCGCACTCTAAGTTCTTGCCAAAATGCCAGCACATTTGCACCAAGATGAATGTATAGGATACTCATTAGAGTACTATATGGTACTTATGAAGATTTGAAATTAAACCAAGTTATAGTAAAGACGAAGATGATTAAATCAGTTTCTCCCACCAATAGAATAGTCTATATCAGTTAAACAGTTGATTTATATGTATATATATTCTATTCTTATATGTATTTATACTCATATATATGAGATAGACTAGAAATATTCAAAAGCATATGTTGAATAACAATAGACAATGGCAGAACAAAAACAGATCCTATTAATATTTGTGGCTTTTAAAAGTTACATAGCCATTGACTGGGCGCGGTGGCTCACACCTGTAATCCCAGCACTTTTGGAGACTGAGGCGGGTGGATCACAAGGTCAGGAGTTCGAGACCAGTCTGGTCAACATAGTGAAATCCCGTCTCTACTAAAAATACAAAAAATTAGCTGAGTGTGGTGGTGTGCGCCTGTAATCCCAACTACTTGAGAGGCTGAGGCAGGAGAATCCCGTGAACTCGGGAGGTGGAAGTTGCAGTGAGCCAAGATCACACCATTGCACTCCAGCCCGGGTGACAGTGTGAGACCAGCCTAACCAACATGAAGAAACCCTATCTCTACTAAAAATACAAAATTAGCTTGGCTTGGTGGTGCATTCCTGTAATCCCAGCTACTCGGGAGGCTGAGGCAGGAGAATCACTTGAACCTGGGAGGTGGAGGTTGTGATGAGCCGAGATCGTGCCATTGCACTCCAGCCTAGGTAACAAGAGTAAACTCTGTCTCAAAACAAAAAAAACAAAGCTATACAGCCATGAGCATACATCTATTAGAACAGAAAAACAAATGCATCTGAAATGGGACCAGCGAGCCCATCAAACTGTTTTAACTGTGAATTCTGAGGCAGGAGAGTAGGATCAAGGATCATGTTTGATTTCAATTATTTCCAAGTACATTTTTATAGTAAAAATGTTTTTATATACTATGTAATTTCTAAAGAAATTAATTTTGAAAGTTTCTTTCAAAGTTAATTGAAACTATACAAAACATATATCTTAATGCTACATATAATCAAATAAATAACTATAGCAACAATGAGTATCACTAAAAAGAAAGGTATATTGTCCAAAGCAAAGGTTTTGGACAACGATCCGGTAAGACATAATTTTTCTATTTCCTAATTTATAATAAATCCTAATGCATGTATCTTTAAGCCCCAAGAATCAACAAAGCAGTTAAATCCTTAAAAAGATAACCCCAAACTCCTATCTCTGAGAAAAGAGGTATTTTGTCGAACATGAGATGCTTACAGTAATCGAAGAGACTTTAATCCATCAAAGGTGCGAGGAGGAATACATCTCAGACGGTTGTAACTAAGAATTCTGAAAGCATACATAGATCAGTTTGTTTTATTCAGAAATCCAAAAATGGCCAAATATTTTCAAAATAAAGCAGTTAAGAAAAGGCGTATTAAAGCTTCTTATTAACTGACAGTGTTAACACACAACATATTGTTATTTTTTATGTGTTTTTCTCCCTAACACAACATACTTTTTCCTAAATATAACCTAGAATGCTTCCCTCTGCCTGGCCCACCCAACCATCCCTTCCCTAAGGTGGATTTTCCTTATCTTAAGGATCTCCCCTAACCCCACCATGAACATAAATTATCCTTTGTTTCTTGTATAGAATCCAATACTTTTTCTAATATCTACATTTGTTCATGTATTGTGGTTTTGTCTATTTCTCCCAACAGAAACATCCCTTGAGGATAGAAACTGTCCTGTTCAGTAGCAATGTCCAGCATCTAGAGAATGCCTGTGGTCCAGTGTTAATGAATACTCAATACCACACTTTCACACTCACAAGGTGAGGAGCTGGGTCATGTTGCTGAAGCTCTGATTAGAAAGCGTGCTTATTCTGTTGTTACTTAAGTCTCTAAAAGAGAAAAAGAAATGGAGTACACTATTAACCACATAAATGAAAATATTTGTGATTCTTAGACAGAGAAAGGTCTTCTTATTCATAGTCATAGCAGTATTGTCAGCATTCAGCTATTATCTAAAAACAACAAAACATTGAATGGTCCACTGGGGTAGACTGTAATGTTATTCATGATTATTTACTCCCCACTGTTTTGAAATTAGGAGAGATTATACAGATACACACACACACACACACACACACATACACACACACACACATTGCTTTAGCCAAGTGTGTGCACAAGGGGTCAGTTCACTTCAGAGCAGTTTCAGAGCAGAGTTCATTTTCCTTTATACCTCTGCTTCCATCTCCATAAAGCTTTTGATATTTTACAGAGAGCTTCCTTGGAGGTGATTTGCGATAGATAAATTTTGTAGGTGAGAAATCCTTATCCTCAAAAGTCCTATCAGATACACAGACTTTACCCTCATTGATACATATGTTCACTGATATACAGACTCAGATTTGATTACTGAAAGAATCCCTGATTAATTACATTCAAAATGCCATCAATAAAAACGTCTGTGCTTCTGCCCCTGGCTGAGTCATGGTTACATAGTATGTCCTCAATAAATATTTGTTTGATGAATGTTAAGTAAATGGGAGAGACATTGAATTTTTACCAATGTTTGATGTATGTTTATAAGTATAGTTTGTACTATGGGTGGTAATTGACATTCCATGAACTTGATCTTATTCTCATTATATATACAGTACATATATATATATACACACACACATACACACAATATATATATATGAGTGTGTGTATATATATACACATACATATGTGTACATATGTCAGAAATATATTAAAATATATATAGAATATAAAATACTAAATAACTACATATGTTCTTTAATTTTTTTCTGAAGCAAAATGAAAAACATACAAATAAATGTAAGATTCAGAAAAGCTGAGGATAATCTATTCCTTTATTAAAATACCAAATTGTCAGTAAAATGGACCCATGAAATTGTGAAAATGGTAAGAATCTGAGGAGCTTTATACTCATATTTTTAGCTGCTGAAGAACTATTCCTAAATTTTAAAAATAAATGTATCTGTATTAGCACAAGTAACTTGCCTAGAGTTATATAAGGAGTCACTAGTAAAACCATTTTTGGATCTACAAATCTTCGTTTGTCATTTCGAACTGGCTTGAAAGTAATCACATGCTGTCCAACAAATGACCCAATTCTGCTAAAGTAACCCTTTGAAAATTGCAGCAATTTAATGGTTTATTTAACAGAACAAAATGTATGTAATCTGCATTAGTGCAATAGCAGCACTTCTTCTTGCTATCAAATAAATAAGTAGAAGCAGAATAAGACACCTTAGAGGATATCTTTTCCCGTTATTTAATCATTTGTCATTTAAATAGTACTATATACTTTCTATAAAGTGTTTGATTTCTCCATACTTGCAAGGAAAGTGATCAGCAGCAATTTTAACCAGCTTCAATGTACCTAGTTTACACTGGGCATGTAACATTTTTTGCTACTTAGGTTTCTAGAATCCACTTAGAAATAAACCTTCTGATTCTAGGAACACTAGTAATCTGCTTGTTATGCTAGTCATATTTACCCTAAAATCAGATAGACTTAAACTAATGATAAGGTACTTTCTATTAAGATCTACTATCTGTTTCCAGATTTTTTGTGTGTTCTGAAAAGTTTTCTCAATTACCAATAAGGCTACTCTAAAAGTATGGTATTGTATGTAAAAGATTATATCAATCTTTAAACATTGTGCATATAATTAGATCAAATGTTTGTAGATTTAAATATCTTCTTGCATTTACAACTTAAAGATGGTTAAAAGTTGCTTACATTAATGAAAAAAGATGTTATTTTAAGCTAAAAAAATCAATATTTTGAAATTTACACTCAAAATGTTAGTATCTTTGTCAAATTTACTTAAACACTACATGAATATATATGAATTTTATAAAATAAATTTTAATACCAGAAACCCGTAACTGACTTCATAATGCTTTGTGTAAGAATCAAACATAATAAACTAAATTTATGTTTTTGGTAAAGTCATTTCCACCTACCATCTTTTGCTTAAAGAATAAAGGCATTGTTTTCTATCTTTCTTTCCTTTGTCATAAAATAACACATACCAATATCAATAAAAATATCCAGGTTTACTACATTTTCATGATTCTCTAACTACTTAGACTTCATTGTATTTGTGCTTTTTTGAAGAGAGGTGGGCCTTTTGCTAAGACACTCCAACGCCTGATTGATATTCAATGAAGATGTAACCAGTGGTGCAGAACCACATGAGCAAGGAGGGGAGCATCTAACTGAAAATGATTTATATTATCTGAAAGGTTCACTAAATCTTCTGTCCCTTGCCATCCTCCTTTTCTGTAAATAGAGTAAGTCAAAGAAAAGTACAATATGTTACTCACATAAGTGTTAAATGTTTGTAGTTGGAGAGTTCCTTGGGAACCAGTGTAAACTGGTTTCCATCCAGATACCTAAAAACAGGGAAACAATATTATCTTCTTACACAGTAATGGTGGCCTAGCATAAAATAAGTACACCGTACTTTACTCTTAACTGAGCCAAGGAACCCCTTGGCAATTTTTCCTTTAAGATGTCATGTTCCAGGAATGGATTATTATTTAAGAGAATTAAAGAAAAAACAAAAAGGAGAGTTGTCCAATACAGCAGAATTCTTTGTGGATCACTTAGACTAAATTTTAAAACCAAGAAGAGACTCATCAGTCCAGTTCTTTGTGGTTAATCTAACAAGGCAAGCCAAGCATTTAGCCATCTGTGTGCAAGGGAGACAGTTTGTTCAATTAACCATATTTTTAGTCAGCCTTCAGTTTGCTTGTGTTTATGTGAACACAATACATGAAATGTAGTAATTACTAACAAAATCTTGCTGCTGTGGCCAAGACCACTCACCGCTGCCTTAATATGTGTCAATACACTTGGTAAATAACAATGGACACATTAAAGTCATGTTTGGGGATTTGAACATATTAGGTTTAAGTTTAAACATAGTTTTAACCAGTATATATCTGCTTAGTGATGATAACATTAGGATATTTTATGGGAATATAAATTGATCAAGTGTACATATAAATATATATGTAACAGTAACAATCAAATAACCGTATGTAAGTAAATTTTCTCTTTCTTATTAGAAAGGGAAATAATCAGAAAAATAATCAGAAAATAGGCCTTGGGCTAACCGGAAAGACACAAAGATAATCGAACGCTTGAAGTTATATCTATGATGTCACAATAAGGAAAATAAATTTCATCTCTTTCCAAGGCTGTTTTTCCCAGAACATAGATGGTGAAGTACAAATGTTTGCAGAAACTGGGGCCATCTGGCTACAGATGTGCCCACAAACACTTCTGGGACATTAAACATGTGACCCCTTTTACTCCAGTGTTGTGGTCCATTTCAAATTTTTTCTGGATATAGAAGTAGCTGAGAAGTTGTCTAAGATAACAATCTATTTCTAATATTTCAAAATTAAAAAATGATATAAAAGTCACTAGTTATCAAAAATATAATTAATGTTTGGTTAATAATTGGGTCTATGTTATGAATCATCACGTCTAAATTTTCTGACGATATTTCCTCTTCCACTCCTCTCCAGTTTGTTCTTTCCTCTACCTAAGTTTTTCTTGATACCAATAGAGGGCAGCATCATCCTATATAATTCAGCACTCTCCCTTTATTCCGGAAAACCCAGGTCAAAAAGATTCAGAATGTGAGCTATGAATGTTTATATGTAAAATAATCTAAAGGGTAAGTTATATGGAACTGATTAAAAATAATGGATACCATTTGTTCAAACTAGTCCACCGATAATACCAATTTTTGTATCTTTAATTATTTAATGTAATACACATATGAAATTCTTCTAATAAAACATGCCTATATGTTACTGCTGAGAAGGATTCTGCTGACTCAGAAAGGTTACATGAATAAGCTTGCTAGGGGGTAAATCTTGAATTCACAACAGATGAGTTATAAAAAAAGTATTTATAACATACTTTTTTTTAAGGAAAAAAGACTACCTTTTAATAATTTGTAGTAAAATTCAACTTTTTGTATAGTTGAAGAAACATGTAGATAGCACAGTGCATAAATCAAAAAGGATGTCCGGTGAATCTTAATAAAAAATGTTTAAAGTTATTTATTGGGAACAGAATAAACGGACAAATATATAGAGCAGTTAAAATAGTAGAAGAAGGGATTTAACATCAAAGGTGGTCTGCGTGTAAGCTCTTCATTGGTGTACTCATAAAATTAATGCTTTGCACACAGAATATTCCACAGGCATTTAGCCTCCCCACAGAGGATGGTTTCAGAAGATCCCCATGTGATCTTCTGAAATAAAAAAAACATTACTATAAGAATTAAATATTTAATTACACACATATACATCTATAAAACAGTGCTTCTAGTTGACTGGTAGTGAGAGAGGAACTGAATACTTTACAGCAGTTCAAATCTTTAAGAGGCATGTTCTGTGCACATTGCTTAGATTGGGCCTTTTTCCTCTCAGTGTTCCATTCAGGATCAAACTTTTGATTCAAAGAATTGCACATGATTTGAAAATAAGATCCATAAAACCTGAAATGACATCTTCTTGAACCTCATTATCTATGTTGCACACTGTCAAAAGTTTGTCAAACCTGCTCATTTGGAATAAGTGTGTGCTTATTCCAAATAAATGACTGATACACATCTGCATAAATTACATTTAGGTTTAAATCATTATTGATCTATGGTTCCATATAGATTAAAAAAAAAAAAACAGAGGCAAAGTGACTCAATTGTATTCAGATCAAGTGTATCAAGAATATGACATTAGGTTAGAGACAAAGGAATGGAATGAAAGGGACATGGAAGCATCATTATTCTGGCAGCATATTCTCTAATTAATTCCATTCTGCAATTGTAGCATGAGCAGCCAAGGGAGTGTGGGAGTGCAGAAGGTCTAGATGTGTATATATTAGGTATGTAATTTGTGGTTAAATATCAGTTATGAAAATGTCAAGGATAATTGGTCCCGTACCCTTTAGGATCTAAAGGACTTTGACTCAAGCCACCAAAAGCAGCATCCCTTCTTAAGGGCAGAGATTATGCTAGTTTCTTCCATATACCAGATAATTATATATCCCATGTGGTAAACTTTTGTCCCAGCAGTCATAGAGGTTAAAAAAAAATTCATGTACAGAATATCCTAGACTGTAAATAAACTGAATGTCCCATGTGGTAAAATATTCTCCCAGGGGTCATAGAGGTAAAAAAAAAAAAAAAGTTTCCCGTATGGAATGTCCTAGACTGTAAATAAACTAAATATAAAGCATTTCACAAAGTACAATTCATGGGCCATTAGTCTTGTAAGTTGCTTCATGAGAAAAGGGATATAGGAACAAATAAATGTGGAAGACACCTTATATTTTACCATTGTTTCTTGAAGAGTCATAGTACACCTTAGCACAGTAAAGGCACTGAGAAATCTTATAGCGCAAACACACACACACACACCAATTCCCAAGGGCCTCTAAAGTAGCTTTTGCATTGTTTACCGTTTTACAGGATCATAATTAATTATCCTTAGAATATAATTTGTTAAGAAGATTGTAAAAAATTTGTGTTTGGTCTCCATTCCTGTGTGTGTGTGAAATATTTATCATCAAGGAAAAAGAAAAGACAGACAAGCTCTACTTACAACTCTGTGACATCTCTTGGAATACCTTTCGGCAAGACCTTCAAACCCTTGTTGCTGCATCGGACAACTGTATCCAAACAAGTGCATTCGGTAGGACAGCGAGAATGTGGGGAACAACTATTGTCATCATTTCCTAAATTGCAGAGGAAATACAGGAAAACCCAGATTTGTGG
Organism: Cebus imitator; assembly: GCF_001604975.1. Lineage (NCBI taxonomy): Eukaryota > Metazoa > Chordata > Mammalia > Primates > Cebidae > Cebus > Cebus imitator. The sequence continues at coordinate 1,171,096 of NW_016107442.1, forward strand.
TCTTGAAGGTGCTAGAGGGATTTTATGCCTTTAAATTAACTTAACAAAGTCTTCAGCTATATAATCATTTATTTACTGGGCATTCAGCATTTGCAAATTGATACCATACGCTCTATATAGCACTGTTTTCAGACTGCCTAGGGAAGAATACCAGAAAATGGTTTGCAATTTGTAAACTGTAATTACAATCACCAATGCAATTGAAATTATTTGTACAAATTATATTTTTAATTAGAATATGTAAATGTAAAGTTAGTTACACAGAAACTGCAAGAAAACAGGAAGAGACATAAATGAGTATTTTAACTTAAATGTTTAGGTCCCTCATTTAGAAAGCTCAAATTAGCTCTCTGTTGACTGGCAATAAGAATAGAACTTGCTCTATGTACCTGATAGGGCTATATGAGAATCAAATGTGATGACATAGAAAAAGGATTAAAGAGTGACAACTAGTATTTTTGTCAGATTTACTAAAACTTGTATTTTATAAGTTAATTTCTTTTCTCCTTTGAAAATGGTAGATAATAAAAAAAAACATGCCTGGGATAATAAAGAAATGTTAAAATAAAGCTATATCAATAAGATCCATCACAAGTTGAAAACTAGAAAATCTTCTAAAACGTTCAGAAATGTACATCAAGTAGACTCAAATGTGGAAGGGAAGTCTGAGAAAGTAAGTGTCCTGGTAATAAAACAAAACGCCAACAACAAAGCAAAGACACGTGATTATTATTTGCTGAGCAGAACTATGCTATACATTTGTGCAAAGCTGCATCTGAACAGGCATGTGAATGCCTGACAACCAAAGATTTGACAAGGATTTCTTACCATCATCACAAGTGAAGTCCTGAATGGCCACATCCTGGATGGGTATTTCTTTTAGGAAGTATGGTTTTTGACATCGAGGATTTCCCGTGACAATTCTCTTCTTCCTGAGCCACTCTCCCAACCAAGCCAGGTAGCAGTTACAGTTAAAAGGATTGGCCAAGAGGTTTCTAGGAGCCACAGGCAAACAATGCATGGTTTAGTTGGGGTTTCATCTTCTCAAAATCCCATGCTGCCATTCTCTGCACTATTTCTGCTGAAATGATTCCTTCTTCTTTGTATTTCCAGCTCCCCATTCATACTCAGAATCACATGCAGCATATGGAATGTACTTTTTTTGCTCAAATATTTATGCTTGGAACTTAAACAATAACAACACTTTTACATAAGTTAATTCTTCACATAATTTCATGCAAAAAAATAAGGTAAGGTAGAATTTGGGGTTTATACAGTGGATCCTGAAAGATATTTCATTTAGAAATAATTTAAACTTGTCAGAAATCTGACTTACTGTCAAACTTCTCTGCACTGATAATGCAGTAGTTTAATATAAAGATGAAGGCTGATTACCTTATATTATTGAGTTTAACCTGACAACAGCTAATTCATTAATTTGTCATCTCAAGATTTCCATCTTTTATTTGCTCTAGAGAATAGGTTTCCCATCTAAACTGACAGCTGAGTTGATTAAATGCCAGTTATAAAAATGAATTTACTTCTACAAATCTCAATACTTTTGGCATCTCACCACTTCAGCATAAACCTATTGACAATCTCATTATTTATAAACATGCCATCTTTAATATGCACAAATTAGTCACTCGATGTAAAACGTCACATTTTATGCAGAAAGAGGATTAAGTACTTTACTGATGGATGGATGCTTATCTCAAATTATTTCTTCACAGACTTCAGCTATGAATTTTTTTCTCTATCTTTATTCCCCTCCTTTTAAGTTAGATTAGTATATTTGCCTGCCACCCTTACTAGGAAATCTTATGAACTGTATAATTAATAGTTTCAAATGCTGCTTTTTAGATACTGACACACAAGAGACCTGAAATACATTGTTTGGAGGTGTTTTGCTTTTTTTTACTTTTAAACTTTACTTCTTCATTTTTTTTACATTTCTTGAGTTCTGTCTATAGGCCTACAAATATTCTTTATTTTCAAGCTGTCTATATAAAATATTCTCTTGGATAGGCTCAACCTATTTCTTCAATATTTTGTTAATATCATAGTAGATGCCCTTTAGTAAACAGCTTTCATTGTTGATCTGGCCATCCTAATATATCTCTTGTCATTCTGAATGATCCTTTTTTACCTTGAGATGGAGTCTTGTTCTGTTGCCCAGACTGGGGTGCAGTGATGCGATCTCAGATCACAGGAACCTCTGCCTCCGGGGTTCATGCAATTCTCCTACCCCAGCCTCTTGAGTAGCTGGGACTACAGGCATGGGCCACCATGCTCGGCTAATTTTTAAATTTTTTTTGTATTTTTAGTAGGGACAGGGATGGGGCGTGTTGGCTAGGCTGGTCTTGAACTTCTGACCTCAAATAATCCGCCTGCCTCAGCCTCCCAAAGTGCTGGAATTACAGATGTGAGCCACCATGTTCAGCCAATCCTTTTGAGCAAATTTACTGGCAACAACCCTATCAATTCTCCATTTATAATACTTATACTGAAAATACTCCAATGTGAGAACACTAGTAAAAATCTATAACATTTCTTTTATATGCAGCACTATCAAGTTATAGTAATTTTAAAAATTAGAATTAAGCTACATCATTGATCATATCATTATGAAAGAGAATTCACTAAACAATACTGTAATTTTTTGTTAAAATTTAATGTAAGATAGTAGTTAATACCTTTTTAAAAATTTTAAATAAATTTGATGTAAACAAGCTTGTCTTTAAGTCCTAAACCCTTGATCACATTTTAATGAAATGCACAATAATGCATTAAATACATTAACAAATAAAATAAATGGCTCGAGTAATACATCAAGAAGATTTTCCATACTTACAGAGTAGATAAAGAATGGAGAGTATCAAATGCCCCTGGTGCAACTGTAGTAATTTGATTATCATATAAAGAAAGCAAACGCACAGAACTCAGTCCTATGAAACTGTCATTCCCCACACAGCTTATTCGATTGCTTCTCAACATCCTAAGGGGGGGGAAAGGACATTGTTATGGAGACAAAGCATCAGGCAATCAATTTTTGCCTATCTGAGGATCAAAATGATCCTTGCACATATGTAGCATCCATTACTACTTTTTAAAAATGTTCTGTTGCTATTAGATATTGCTATGACTATATACTGAGGATCTCTTGCAAGAATAAAATGCTTTGAGTTGTCAATGATTAGTATCAGTTACAAAAGGCATGGTGAGTCTAGGCATGGATTTAAAATCCCACAATGAGGGCAGAATGTTTTCCTTTGATGCTACAATTATGTTTGCATGATTGCATAATGTCCTAAATCACCTACAGCTCTCTGAGTCCTTGGAGCCCTGTGATTTGTGTATTCAGGGTAGCATTACATTTGAGGTTGAACAGAAGGGAGGCAGAAAATAATCAATAGCTACTGCAGATGAAGAACTAAGGGCGTCTCAGGGACTTACATATTGAGTCAATGTCAAACATGGGCTGGGGGAGCCAAAATGGATAGAATATCCACAAAGACTACACAAATAATTTTATTTATGAAAATTAGTTCATTGTTTTAAGTTGAGACCTTAAAAAGAATCAATGGTAACAGATTCCATATCCACAATAAAGTTTAAATACATTTACCATGAAAAAATATTGACTTTTTTTTTAGTCATTACCATTAATAGGATTAACACTATTGTCATTTACTTGTTATTGCTAAAGTTTTGGTTCAATTATCAATTCTTTGCTAATTATTTATTTGTCTGGCTTAGAAACTGAACAAAAAGCTCAAAGTCCCAGGTGAAAGTAGTTATGAGTATATGCATAGTTGTCATAAGTCTTATTCAGAATTCCTTAAAGATTAATTTATTCCTTAATTTTTCTAAACATGTGCTGACTACTAAAAAATTAAAGAATGTAAAAGAGAGAGGTAAAAGTAAAGGAACATGATTTCACTTTAAAATTCCAGATTGCCCTACAATAAACAAATATAAATGTTTGCATTCTGATAAGCTACAGATAAGCAGAAAAGATGATGCTCTCCTTATGAAGGCATCATTTTATGTGAGAAAACAAATGAGCAAGAGAAAAGCATTCCTATCAGTGCTTTCCTTCGTCATAAATGATGAAGAACACTGAGTCTTAATCTTGCTGGAATCACATGCCTCTGGGAGAAGCTGGAGAAATGTTGGATCTCTGTTGCTAGAAAAATCCATAAGCACACATATGCACAAATTTCACCTGTAATGTCAAGGAATTCAACAATGGGCTGAAATATGTATATGAACTAGTAAGTGGCCTATTAGAGTTCAGAAGCCTAGAGAGAATGGAAATGTGCTCTCAAAATCTTCATAGTTCCAAGACAAAATATACCAAGAATAGGTATGTTCAGATAAACTTGTTCTAGGATTTTGACTACCCTGAGTTTGGTCCTAAACTGCTCTATTACGCTTGTTGGAACATAGCTGGATTAAGGAGAGTCAGTGAATACCTGTCTCAGGTGCTAAAACATAAGCACTTCAAAAACATCCACAGAAACACAATGAAAGGAGAAAGTGGAAATTAAATAACTTTTTGTAGGGAGAGTCCTGTGAATGAACAACAAAATAAGAAGAAATACTTTAAGTTCCTTGAGGTGGTGTTACAGATTGAACTGTGTCCTTCTTAAATTCGTATTTTGAAGCCCTAACCCCCAAATATGAGTGCACAGTCATGCACCACATAACAATATTTTGGTCAAGCAAGGCTATACAAAAGCTGTCCAATAAGATTGCAAAAGAACTGAAAATTTCCCATTGCCTCGAGATGTCACAGCCATGATAATGTCATAGCCCAACACATTATTCCCATGTTTGTGGTGATGCCAGTGTAAATAAACCTACTGTGCTCCCAGTTGTATAAAAGTATAGCACAACAATTGTGTATAGCACATAACACTCCATAATGACAACAAACAACTATATTATTGGTTTATGTATTTACTATTCTATTAATTGTTATTTTAGAGTGTACTCCTTATTAACAAAAAGTTAACTATAACACATCCCCAGGCAGGTCCTTCAGGAAGTATTCCAGAAGTAAGCATTGTTATCCTAGGAGACGACAGCACCTTGCATGTTATTGTCCCTGAAGACCTTCCAGTGGGACAAGGTTGGAGGAAGAAGACAGTAATATTGATATATTGATTATCCTGACCCTGGGCAGGTCTAGGCTAATGTGTGTGTTTGAGTCTTAGTTTTTAAAAAAAACAGTTTAAAGATGCAAAAGTAAATAAATAAAACATTTTTTAAAATTAGAAAAGAATAAAGCATAGAAAAGAATTTAAAAATTCTTATATAAATATAAGAATAAAGAAATTTGTACAGCTGAAACAGTATGTGTGTTTTTAAGCAAGGTGTCATTATAAAAGATTTAAAAAAAGGGGGCAGATCCAAGATGGCTGAATAGGAACAACTCTGGAGTGCAGTTCCCAGCGAGAATAACGCAGAGGGTGAGTGATCACCGCATTTCCTAACGAGTTATTACTGCCCACAGACTAGGAGACTTCTGGGCTGAAAAGCACCATGAGTTTCCAGCACGGCTGTTTCAGCCAGCGCAGCAGGTCTCTGCAAAAAACTCACACACATCTGGGCGGTTGGTTCAACTGGCGCCTGGAATGCCTGGGAGACAGATCTGCCCATTCAACTGAAAAAAAGGGGGGCCTGAAACAGGGAGCCAGGTGATCTGGCTTGGTGGGTCCCACCCCAACAAAGACCAGCAATCTGAAACACTCTGGATTAAGAGTTTCACAGCAAGTCCAGCTGGACCCGGGATGGTAGAGCTCTGTGGGGGGAAGGGCATCTGCATTACCAAGGCAGTCTACCACTACTGAGGCAGTCCACCATTACCGAAGCAGTCTGCCACTACCGAGGCAGTCTGCCATTACTGAGGCAATCAGCCATTACTGAGGCAGTCCCCCATTACACAGGGAGTCCACCATTACTGAGGCAGACTGCTGTTACCAAGGCAGCTCTAACTATGTACCTTTATAAACAAAACACAAGAAAGTTCACACACCAGCTGGGCAGAGCCCACGGCAGCTCAACATACCTCTGCTGGCAGACTGTGACTAGGCTACCTCATTGCTGGGCAGGGCATCTCTGAAAAAAGTCAGCAGCATGTCAGGAACTTATACATAAAGCCCTACCTTCCCAGGACAGAGCACCTGGGAAAAAAAGGCGGTTATGAGTTCTGCTGCAGCAGACTTAAACATGCCTGCCCAGCAGCTCTGAACGGAACAACAGAGCTCACATCTCAGCACCTGAGCTCCTATAAGAGACAGACTGTCTCCTCAAGTAGCTCCCCAACCCCTGTATATCCAAAGGGACACCTTATAAAAGAGGGCTCAGGCTGACATCTGGTTGGTATCCTTCTGGGACGAAGATAATAGAAGAAGAAATTGGTAGAAACCCTTATTATTCTGCAGCTGCTGCAGGCGATCCCAACGCAAGCAGGGTGTGGAGTGGATCTTCAGCAGTTCTACAACAGGGGGGCCTGACTGTTAGAAGGAAGACTAAAAAATAGAAAGAAGTACCTTCATCATCAACAAAAAGGATGTCTACTCAGAGACTCATCTGAAAGTCACCAACTACAAAGGCCACAGGTAGATAAATCCACAAAGATGGGAAGAAACCAGCACAAAAAGGAGGAAAACACCCAAAACCAGAATGCCTCTCCTCCTCCAAGGGATCACAACTCCTCACCAGCAAGAATACAAAGCTGGATGGAGAATGAGTCTGATGAACTGACAGAGACAGGCTTCGAAAGGTGGGTAATAACAAACTTATCCAAACTAAAATAACATGTTCTAACCCAATGCAAAGAAACTAAGAAAGTTGAAAAAAGATTTAATGAAATGCTAATGAGAATACAGCATAGAGAAGAATATAAATGAATTGATGGAGCTGAAAAACACAGCATGAGAACTTCATGAAGCGTACACAAGTTTCAATAATGAATCAATCAAGCAGAAAAAAGGATATCAGAGATTGAAGATCAACTCAGTGAAATAAAACAAGAAGGCAAGATTAGAGAAAAAAAGAGTAAAAAATGAACGAAGCTTCCAAGAAATGTGGTATTATGTGAAAAGACCTAATCTACGTTTGATAGGTGTACCTGAATGTGACGGAGAGAATGAATCCAAGCTGGAAGACACTCTTCAGGATATTATACAGGAGAACTTCCCCAACCTAGCAAGGCAGGCCAACATTCAAGTCCAGGAAATACAGAGAACATGACAAAGATATTCCTCAAGAAGAACAGCTGCATGGCACATAATTATCAGATTCACTAGGTTGAAATGAAGGAAAAAATGCTAAAGGTAGCCAGAGAGATAGGTTGGGTTACCCACAAAGGGAAGCCCATCAGACTCACAGCAGATCTCTCGGCAGAACCCTACAAGCCAGAAAAGAGTAGGGGCCAATATTCAACACCCTTAAAGAAAAAAACTTTCAACCTAGAATTTCATAATCAGCCAAACTAAGTTTCATAAGCGAAGGAGAAATAAAATCCTTTATGAACAAGCAATTGCTGAGAAATTTTTTCATCATCAGGCCTGCCTTATAAGAGCTCCTGAAAGAAGCACTAAACATAGAAAGGAGTAACCAGTACCAGCCACTCCAAAAACATACCAAATGGTAAAGAGCATCAACACAATGAAGAAACTACATCAACTAAAGGGCAAAACAACCAGCTAGCATCAAAATGGAAGGATCAAATCCACACATAACAATATTAACCTTAAATGGAAATGGGCTAAATGCCCCAATCAAAAGACACAGTCTGGCAAATTAGATAAAAAGTCAAAACCCATGTGTGTGATGTATCCAGGAAATCCATCTCATGTGCAAGGACACACATAGGCTCAAAATAAAGGGATGGAGGAAGATTTACCAAGCAAATGGAGAGCAAAAGAAAAAAAAAAAAGCAGGAGTTGCAATCCTAGTCTCTAATAAAATACACTTTAAACCAGCAAAGATCAAAAGAGACAAAGAAGGGCATTACATAATGGTAAAAGGATCAATGCAACAAGAAGAGCTAACGATCCTATATATATACGCACCCAATACAGGAGCACCCAGATACATAAAGCAAGTTCTTAATGACCTACAAAGAGACTTTGACTCCCACACAATAATGTTGGGAGACTTTAATACTCTACTGTCAACATTAGACAGATCAACGAGACACAAAATTAACAAGGATATCCAGGACTTGAACATCAGATCTGGAGCAAGCAAACCTAATAGAAATTTACAGAACTCTCCACCCCAAATCCACAGAATATACATTCTTCTCAGCACCACATCACACCTAATCAAACATTGACCACATAATTGGAAGTAAATCACTCCTCAGCAAATGCAAAAGAATGGAAATCCTAACAAACAGTCCCTCAGACCACAGTGCAATCAAATTAGAACTCAGGATTCAGAAATGAACTCAGAACTGCACAACTTCATGAAAACTGAATGACTGGCTCTTGAATGACTGGATAAACAATGAACTGAAGGCAGAAATAAAGATGTTCTTCAAAACCAAGGAGAACGAAGACACGAAGTACTAGAATCTCTGGGACACATTTAAAGCAGTGTCTAGAGGAAAATTTATAGCAATAAATGCCCACATGAGAAGCAAGGAAAGATCTAAAATTGACACCTTATCATCAAAATTGAAAGAG
>NW_016107442.1:1180320-1216102 GCF_001604975.1 Cebus imitator
AAAAAAAAAGAAAGAAAGAAAGAAAACTTCAGGACAATATCCATGATGAACATAGGTGCAAAAATCTTCAATAAAATACTGGCAAACTGATTGCAACAGCACATCAAAAAGCTTCTCCATCACGATCAAGTAGGCTTCATCCCGGGGATGCAAGGCTGGTTCAACATATGTGTCTATAAACGTAATCCACCACATAAACAGAATCAACGACTAAAACCACATGATTATTTCAATAGATGCAGAGAAGGCCTTTGACAAAATTCAACAGCCTTTTATACTAAATACTCTCAATAAACTAGGTATTAATGGAATGTATCTCAAAATAATAAACCTATTTATGACAAATTCACAGCCAATATCATACTGAATGGGTAAAAACTGGAAGCATTCCCTTTGAAATCTGGCACAAGACATGGATGCCCTCTCTCACCACTCCTATTGAATATAGCATTGGAAGTTCTAGCCAGAGCAATCGGGCAAGAAAAAGAAATAAAGGGTATTCAATTAGGAAAGGAAGAAGTCAAATTGTCCCTATTTGCAGATGACATGATAGTATATTTAGAAGACCCCATCATCTCAGCCCCAAAACTCCTGAAACTGATAAGCAACTTCAGCAAATTCTCAGGATACAAAACCAATGTACAGAAATCACAAGAATTTCTATACAATAATAACAGACTAAAAGAGAATCAAATAAAGAACGAACTGCCATTCACAATTGCTACAAAGAGAATAAAATACCTAGGAATACAACTAACAAAGGATATAAAGGACCTCTTAAAGAACTACAAACCACTGCTCAGTGAAATAAGGGAGGACACAAACAGATGGAAAAACATTCCAAACTCATGGTTAGGAAGAATCAATATTGTGAAAATGACCATACTGCCCAAAGTAATTTATAGATTCAACACTGTCCCCATCAAGCTACCTACAACCCTCTTCACAGAACTGGAAAAAACCAACTTAAACTTCACATGGAACCAAAAAGGAGCCCACATAACCAAGGCATTTCTAAGCAAAAAGAACAAAGCTGGAGGCATCACACCACCTGACTTCAAACTATAGTACAAGGATAAAGTAATCAAAACAGTATGGTATTGGTACCAAAACAGAGATGTAAACCAATGGAACAGAACAGAGGTCTCAGAGGCAACACTACACATCTACGACCATCTGATCTTTGACAAACCTGACAAAAACAAGCAATGGGGAAAGGATTCCCTGTTTAACAAATGGTATTGGGAAAGCTGGCTAGCCATGTACAGAAAGCAGAAACTGGATCCCTTCCTGACACTTTACAGTAAAATTAACTCCATATTGATTACAGACTTATACATAAGACCTAACATTGTAAAAATCCTAGAAGAAAACCTAGGCAAAACCATTTAGGACATAGGCATAGGCAAGGACTTCACAACTAAAACACCAAAAGCATTGGCAATAAAAGCCAAAATAGATAAATGGGATCTAATTAAACTCCAGAGCTTCTGCACAGCAAAAGAAACAGTCATTAGAGTGAACTGGAAACCAACAGAATGAGAAAAAATTTTTGCGATCTGCCCATCTGACAAAGGGCTAATATCCAGAATTTACAAAGAACTAAAACAGATTCACAAGAAAAAAACAAACCCATTCAAAAGTGGGTAAAGGATATGAACAGACATTTTTCAAAAGAAGACATATATGAGGCCAAGAAACATGAAAAAATGCACATAATCACTGGTAAATTAGAGAAATGCAAATCAAAATCACATTGAGATACCACCTCATGCCAGTTAGAATGACAATCATTAAAAATTCTGAAGACAGGTGCTGGAGAGGATGTGGAGAAATACAAACACTTTTACACTCTTGGTGGGAGTGTAAATTAGTTCAACCACTGCGGAAGACAGTGTAGCAATTCCTCAAGAATCTAGAAATAGAAATTCCATTTGATCCAGCAATCCCATTTCTGGGTATATAACCAAAGGATTATAAATTGTTCTATTATAAGGACACATGCACATGTATTTTAATTGCAACACTGTTTACAATAGCAGAGACCTGCAACCAACCCAAATGCCCATTGATGATAGACTGGTCAAGGAAAATGTGGCACATATACACCATGGAATACTATGCAACCATGAAAACCAATGAGTTTGTGTCCTTTGTAGGGACTTAGATGAATCTGGAAATCATCATTCTCAGCAAACTGACACAAGAACAGAAAATCAAATACCACATGTTCTCACTAATAGGCAGGTGTTGAACAATGAGAACACATGGATATGGGGAGGCAAGCATCACACACTGGGGTCTGTTGGCAGGGAATAGAGGAGGGACAGCAGGGGTTAGGGAGGTTGGGGAGGGATAACATGGAGAGAAATACCAGATATAGGTGATGGGTAGATGGAGGCATCAAACCACATTGCCATGTATGAACCTATGCAATAATGCTGCATTTTCTGCACATGCACCCCAGAACCTAAAGTGCAATATATATATATATATATATATATATATATATACACAAAAAAAAAGAGTAAAAAAGTTAAAACATTAAAAATTTCATAAAGTAAAAATTTATTACTGAAGAAATACATTAAAAAATAAATTTAGTGAGGCCTAAGTATCCAGTGTTTATAAGGCCTTAGTGTACAGTAATGTTCTTTGCCCTCAAGCTCACTCACTCACTCACCATTCACCCAGAGAAACTTCCAGTCCTGCAAGCTCTGTTCTTATTAAGTGGCCTATATAGGTGTAGTATTTTAAATATTTTGTGCCATATTTTTACTGTACTTTTCTATGTTTATGTATGTTTAGATACATAAATACTTTCTGTTGTGTTAGTAACAACTGCCTACACTATTCAGTATGGTAACATGCTGCACAGGTGTAGCCTAGGAGCAATAGGCTGTACCATACAGCCTAAGCGTGTGGTAGACTCTACCATTGAGGCTTTTGTAAGTCCACTGTCCACTCTAGGATGTTTGCACAATGGCAACATTGCTAGTGACACATTTATCGGAACATATGTATGACTACCTTTGGAGAGAGGGACTTCAGGGAGGTGATTAAGGTTGAGTGAGATTATAAGAGTGGGGCCCCATTCTGAAGGTCTGCCACCCTTCTAAGAAGAAAATGATGCCAGGCAGCTCTCTCCCTATGATCAGACAGAAGAAAGGCCATGTGAAGAAATTGTGAGAAGGTCACCATCTATAAGCCAAGAAGCGAGGCCTCATCAGAAACCCACCCTGTCAGCACCCCCATCTTGAGCTTCTAGCCTCCAAAATGGCGAGAAAGTAACTTTCTGTTGTGTAAGCTCCCCAGTGTGTGGAAGTTCATTATGGCAGCCTGAACGGATGTCTACAGGTGCAGTTCCAGCCCACTGTCTTCCTCCCAATCCAAGGTACTTCCCTGCCAGGAGTTTCCAGTAACAGGAAGCAGTTCTTCAACTGCTGTCTGAAAGGGAGACTTCTGCTTGTTGCGATATTCATATTTTGCCTGAGACAGCTCTGGAAAATGTTAGATGCAGCAACCTGTGGTCTCTTTTCCATCCTCTTCCTACACATTCCTCAGTATCTCTTTCATCGCAAGGCTGAGTGAATGTTTGCCTATCATTTTGAAGGGGCATCAAGTTAGTCCTCAGGATGGGTCAGTAGGTCCCAGCCTGGTCCTGCTGGGTGGTCAGGTTTCAGGCTATTACTGCAAAACTCAAGGAGCAAACTTCTGCTTTTACTTGCAGGGAGGACTTTTGGGGTGGGATTTGAATTTGGGATGCTATAAACACATCTTGCTGGCTGTGGGAATGCCCTTCTCCCTCCATATCTGATAAAGAGCAGACAATGGACTCAGCCATCAGTCCACTGGTGGTACATGGCTCTCACAGACTGCACGGGGCAGGGCTGTGGGTTTGGGGGAGACAGACTTCCCACTACAATCACCAAGGACTGTTTCTTAGTTACAAATATTTTCCTTTCTGTCTTCTAAAGGCTTCAGAGTTTGGTTTGTCTCTTTTCCAATTTTTAGGATACCACTTTGTCAAACATAATTATATACCTCATAGATAAAGTATATATGTGTATGTAGGCAGCATGGAAAATTCAAGTAATACAAAAGTGTTGTACGTACTTTTGACTGAAATATCTCAATCTAATCCCCATCTTTCTTGGACAACAACTTTTTGGAGACATATAATTTTCCCCCCCAAACTCCCTACCCCTGAGGAAGCAGACATAACCCTTAGCATGTTTTGTTTGAAAAATGGTGATAGATATATCACCAGCCAGTCTTTCTTTTACATTAAGACGTTGCAGGAGCAAAGAACAGTAGTCTCCATATAAACTGTCAGAATTATTCTACTGCAAAGATTCAAGAAGATTTGAAAGCTAGAGTCATTGGGCCAAGAGAGAGTATAGTATAGAGAGGTGTTTGAAGACAAGGAAATAAAATGACCATTTTTAGGCAGGACAGCATAAGCAGATCCATATAAGCATTGGAGCAAGAATGATCTATTTTGTAGAGGAGACAGCAGCCATGAGGAATGCCCCTGATCATTTGCTATCAACACACCAAAAACAGGAATACTGGGGTAAGGGACCATTTGCATTCACTGCGTGTGTGTGTGTGTGTGTGTGTGTGTGTGTGTGTGTGTGTGTGTAACAGAGAAAATGTGAAACAGAGGGAGTGGGGTTGGTAAAAGTAGGAGGTGTTTCTCCCAGGATTATAATGAACAATGAATTGCAATCCTTTGGTAGAAGAACTGTGGTGCAAGTATGAATACTTACAAAGTTTTGAGGCTCTCCAATCCCTTGAACATCTTATGCTGCACATTTTCCAAACGATTACTTGTAAGAAGTATTTCATTTACACCAGATGCTCCTTCAAATGCTCCCTCCTCAATATCTGTGATCTTATTGTTGCTAAAGTTTCTAAATAAAAATTGTTGGAACAAAGATTATAAATAATTTCTAATAATGAGGGCATTGAAACGTATTATACCACTTTTTTCTAATGATCCAAATCTTCAAACTTTTCACTGCCCAGCACTGCCAGGGCTCTGAAAAGATTCCATTTCCCTACTCCATCAAGACAAAGGGACAATTATACTAAGGGAGAATGACTATGTTAAAAAAAAAAAAAAAGCCAGCCTGACCCATGTTAAACCCTCCAAGGGTCCCCAGGATTATAAAATTCTTGAGGTCAGGTATTGGGTTACACAAATCTTTATGCCATCTATAAAATCTAGTAAGAAATTTTTGAAAGAAATATCCCTGATTAAAATTGTCCAATGAATTAATGACTAAAAGAAGGCAACTGGGTAGAGAGAGAGATAGGTTAAAATTGTTAGTGTTTTACATATAGCATCAGAAGTGTATTTGAATACGGGTTTATTCCCAGTAAAACTTTTTATGTAATAATGCATTGAAACAACCAACTTAACTGTCAGTATTATGTATGATATCAACTACCACAATACTTGCCAGGAAGCAAGAGTATCTAGTTGAGATCAACTGTCTATCGGCTTTTTCTTTCTCTTTCTCACTGACCAGGAGTGTCCCCCAAACAAGGATCATTTTTATTCATACTTTAATTTTTCTCATAGAATCACAAACAGTAATAAATATTTTTTGCATCGGAAATCATCATATAGCTAAAAAGAAAGTGCATTTCATAACAGTGAAAAAGTAGGGCAAGTAAGATATCAGAAACCATTTGGGAGGTAGCCTAATATGGATGTCAACACTCAAGTAGTCTGTTCTGTAACTTACAGTCTGTGATACTAAGGGCCAGTTACATATGTGGACACAGGGCTAAAGGGAGCCAATGCCTCTTTCCTCCTGCTGATGTTTCTGCATGTGTGAAGGGTGCTCCATTGGTCCCACAGTATTGACCTATATCCTGTCAGTCCCCCACACCTCCCCAGGGGCATGGAGTTACCCACTGAGTGTTTCTAAAACTGCTGAGCTTATGAACTTATTTTAAAATATGAGTTGTGGACATGTAGTAACACAGATGAGCTATCAAGCCAGTTTACCAATCATTAATTTTGACTATCTTCTAATGAAAGTTTAATGAAGCAAAAAGTCCAATAGTTGACATGAAAGTGCTGAAAAAGAAATAACAGCATGGTTTGGGGAATAGTAAAGGAAGTTACAAAACATTACTGAATGCATTTTAATGTGCTTAGATTGCTTGATTCCTGCTGTGGCCACATAACAGACCAGCTGTCTGAGTTAAAGTAAGATGCCTAGGCTCTGCTACAGAAAATGTGGTTGACAGTGTTGAACATACAGAAACATTTCTTGCAGAGATTACCCTAAATTCATGTCACATAGGTAGTAAACATAGGGAAATTTCCATGGATTTTTAGTACATTTTTCGTATTTTCTAATTTTCTAAGAAATTTACATAAAATAAACACAACAAAACATTAAGAAAATTTAAAAAATAGTTAACAAATGACTTACATTTTACGTAGTTGAGGAAGTTTCTTAAAGATTCCTGTGGCTTCCAATACAGTAAATTCATTATTATTGAGACGCCTGGAGAAAAAAGGAACAGAGAAGTTTTATTACCAATAGTTGGAAAAGGATTAAAATTGATTTCTCAAAATGAATTCTAACATCATTTAATCATACCATGAAAATAAATGGAAGTACATATATCACAGAAGATTTGTGGAACATATTGATTTTTCTTCTCATTTTATTCAAATTTTAATTATCAAAATAAAGTATGTTAGGAAGCTCACAGTAAGGAAAACCAAAGCTCAAAACAAGCTCCCAGTAATCTCTAGAACAAATTTTCTCCAATTTTTTCCAATATTGTCTCCACTAAAAAGGATTTTAGAGTGTTTTTTCCCTGTTTGCTTCACAATTGAAAAAAAATTACAGCTTTATTAGAATGCAATTCACATGTCAGAACATTTACCCTTTTAAAGTGTACAATTCAGTGGTTTTTAGTACATTCTCAGAATTGTGCAATCATCTTTGCTATCTAATTCCAGAACATTTTTATTATACCCCCAAAAAAACCCCATACTTATTACCAGTCACTCCGGTGGCTATTTTCCCACAGTCCTTGGCAACCACCAGGTTACTTGTTGTTTTTATTGATTTTCCTATTCTGGGCATTTTGTATAAATGGAATCAAATAAGATGTAGCCTTTTCTGTCTGGCTTCTTTTGCTTTGTATAATGTTTTATTCCTGTGGTAGCATATGTCAGAGCTTCATTAATTTTTAAGAAGGAATGATATTTCATTACATAGGCACGACACATTTGTTTATCCATTTATCAATTAGGAGACAGTTGTGTTGCTTCCATTCTTTGATGGCTGTAAGTAATGCTGCTATGAACGTGGTGTGCAAGTTTCTGTCTGGATATGTGTTTTCATTTTTTGGACATATACATAGGAGTGTCATTACTGGATCACATGGTAAATTTGTGACTAACTCTTTGAGAAATAGTAAAAAAAGATTTTACATTCAGGCCAGCGATGTATGAAGGTCCAATTTCTTCCACTACGTTACTCTCCCTTTTTGTTTTTTTCATAGCCATTCCAGTGGGTCTAAATTGGTATCTAATTGTGGTTTTGATTGGAATTTCCCCAGTAACAGTTTTCATGTGTTTATTGGACATTTGTATATGTTATCTGGAGAAACGCCAATGTGAATAATTTGACCATTCTTTAACTGAGTAATGTACATTTTATTCTGAATTACAAGGGTTTTAAAAAATATATTAGATATATGTGTCTTATTAGATACATGATTTGCAGATATTTTCTTCTCAGTACTGATTATATTGTATAATTTTAAAAATTATAAATCTCTTACATTACACACACTTGCCAAAGTCTAAATTGGAGGCTAGTTTCTACTATAATTTTTCCATGACAAACAAAATTATTTAAAGTGCTAGGCCTGGTTCAGTGTCTCATGCCTGTAACCCTGGCACTTTGGCAGGCAGGGGCAAGAGGACTTCTTGAGCTCAGGAGTTTGAGATCAACCTGGGCATCATGGCAAAATCCTATCTCTACAAACAAAATACAAAAATTAGCTGTGTGTGGTGGTGCATGCCTGAGGTCGCCTCATCTTGGGGGTATGTGGGTGGAGGGTTGAGGTAGGAGGATCCCTTGAGCCCAGGAGGCCAAGGCTGCAGGGAGCTGTGATTGTGTCACTACACTCATGCTTGGGTGTGAGAGTGAGATGCTGTCTCAAAGAAAAAAAGGGCTATTATGCTGGAAGATATCACTTGTTTGTAATATTATAGGTCATAAGCAAAATCCCTATATGACTATAAAAAGTAAAGTTCAGGGCCTTGATTGCATGGTCTCCATGCATTTCTAAAATTCTTGGAGTTGTGAAATAGCTTCACCACCTAAAAGGAGTTAAAAAAAAATCACTATAACTACAAGATAGTTGATTTCTGTTGATGCTTTGAAAGGCATATTTTATTTTTATTTATTCAAATTGCTAAAAATTAATTAAGTACAGACATGAGTATAGGCACAGTGGGAGATAAACAATAACACACAATCCCTGTCATCAAGGAGCTATAATCTAGTTAAAGACATAAGGATTATATACCAACAAACAGACAATGAACTTTGCAAAGCAGTAAATGACAAATACCAGATGGTGCCACACATAAACATGGGTAAGATGTTTAGAGAATGATGAAGTTTTGCTAGTTTTTTTCTTGAATTGTTAGAACACTAACATTAAAGGTCCTCTTTTAATAAATAAAGTCAGTAAAAGCAAACCATGCATGGGCATGGAATCTATAAATGCTCCAACAAACATATTTTAGCACCTAGTATGTGCAAAGTCCTATGGTAAGGTTGTAAGTGTAAATGCCATCATAGTCTGCTTTTTCAGCTTGTCTTGCATTGTTCAGAAAAAGAATAAAGTAGTATCCTTTCTACTTTAATACTTGATAATCACAGAATCTTTCCACCCATAAGCCAATGAAGTAGTAAATTAGGTAAGATGGACTCCTTGAATATATTGATAGTTAACAGAGATTGAAAATGGAGGCTCTCAAACTACTTTACTTAGTTGATGTAAGGATTAAATACATTAAAAAACTAAGTATTTAGAAAACAGTTTGGGAATAAATAATACCCAATAAATAAGCATCAAATGAACACTATTGGTATTAGTATTAAGCGCTTACTGAATTTTGAGAGATAAATTAATTTCTGTACGTAATTGTATGGTTGGCTAGAAAGATAAACAAATGTAGCCACTAATACATTCTTGTACAAAGAAGAGTTATGCCAACGAAATCCGTATTAATTAAAGTTAATGCAATTATTAATACTAAAAATGTCAAGACAAAAATTCCTCTGCTTTAATGCTTTCATTCCCTCCACCCCAACCAGAATTTTGCTCGAGGATGAACTTACAGTTCTGCTGTGTACTGGGGAATGTGGTCTGGGATTTTGTTGAGTTTTTGATTAGAACAGTCTACTGTGGTTCCTTCACAGCGACACTTTTCAGGGCAAGCCAAATCCGCAAAGCAGTCTCCACTTAATTTTGATCGATAATCTTCTGTACCTATTGAGAATTCAAACCAGAAAAAAGATACTGAGTCTAAAGGTTAGAATATTTATTAGTTTGTAGGAAGAAAAAAGTAAGGTAACTATAGATTATGTAGCAGGGAGACAACTTGGGGAATTTTGGTCAATGGATGTCAGGAGGAAGGTTAAAAGAAAGGCTTGGAATTTTCTGGAAAAAAGAGTGACCAGATTCACATGACAGGAAAACATTAATAAAGTTGAGCTTTTCACAGCTGTACTTTCTGCTGATCCAATTCTGAGCCATTCTAGCCTATTTCACAGCTAGTCACACAATGGATATTCATTGTTAAAAAGTTTATTTTTTTCTCTGAGTCAAGAATTGAAAATATATCAAGTAATAAACATGATCCTATATATCATTGTAAATTAGGGCTTTCAAGGCAAATAGATGTACTCAGGCTTTCAAATTTTCTATGGACTTTTTACTATTCTCTCCCTCTCACATAATCTCAGAAATGCCTAAAAAGCCCTCTTTTTTCATTTTGATTTTGTAGAAAGAGACAGGTAAATCCTGATTTAAGCCTCAGCAGCTTGTCATGCTGTAGAAAGCTGCGTGACGTTCCATGGTGCTTGACGGAACCATGTTTTACTCATACCTCGCAACCACATGGTTAGATCAAGCACAACAGAAAATCTCGCTACATTATCACTACACCAACCACTAGGCCAAAGGTAAGACCAAGAGGAAAATGGAGGGAAGGAGGAGAAAAGCTACAGACGTTCTGGAAATGTAATACTGTTTACATGACATGCATTCTTCCCGCAGAATGTTTATGACCATAGTAAGAGTATTACTACCGAAGATTTCCTGGAAACACAAAGAAGGGGCTATACGGAAAAGGTGCCTCCACCATTCCTCAGAACTGCAGAATGGAAACAACAGTTTTCGGGAACAACAACCAGGAAGAAGTTGAAGGTGAGCTACAAGGACAACAGAGAAGCTCAAAAGATCTGTGGTTTCTTCTTGAAAAAAAGGTGCAAAAGACCAAGACTAGAACAAGGTATATCAGGACTGAAAAGGGAGGGTATTAAGTTTCAGATCAGACACTTTTACTTACAGCCAAAATGGTGAATTCCTGCAAAAGTAAAAATCACCAGGAAGGAAAGAAAGAGTGATCCCAATGAACATTAATATACATATTTATAAAACTAAGCTCTCTCTTCCTTCTTTCTTTATTATGGTAATTATTGAAAAAATAGTATGATGTGATGGGAATCGTCATGCTTTGTAACATAATATTTTGAAGCATGGTGGTCTCACTAAAAAACCAATGTAATAAAAGATGCATAGTGCAAATTAAGTGCTCAAATCCTTTCAAAGATGAACTCTCTGTAAGACAGATTTTCCTTAATCACTGTAAAATGTAGAGTGCCATATAAAATGGTAGTAGGCAGGTACACATATAAAAGTGAATGAAAAACTAATCATGGAGATCCTCAAGGACAATCATTAGAACATTTAGATTAATCCTTACATTGTGATGTACAGTTTTTAATGAACTTTTCAACTTATGAATAAGTGGAAATGGAATCAGAATCTCATAAGTTTACAACAGTGAATATAACAGTTGCATTACATTTGGCACTTAATGTCATGATATTTATTGAGGATCTGTTGTCTTATGATTTAAGCTTCACTCCAAAATAAAATAAAAGGTCACAAAGTCTAAGGGACAGATACACTGGATATCTTACAATTCAAATAATCTGCATTCAACACAACAGCAATAATGCTTATTTCATGGTGGCTCTTTAGGTAGGCTCAAATTTTAATTAAAAGTTTTGGGAAAAAAGGGAGGAGGCCCAAATGATCCTTTTGAGTCCTGACTTTTAAAATCATTATGCTGAAATAATGTAAAATAAAATATCAAAAATTGAAAGACATGATATTCGATATAAAGGAAAATTTCCAAATCCTATTTTGGCTGCTGTCTGTAACAGAGAAAAACTGTATCAGAACATATGAAAACAGCTTGACTTTTGTTCTTTATTTAGTGAGTTGAAAATATTAAACTTATCAGTTATCAATAAAGTATATTTAAGTGAAATAGTTGGAATAATTTGGTACCAGTTACATTACTACCATAATTTTAGGATTTAAATCATATTAATGTTTTATGCTATAGGTAGTCTGGTGCTTAGAATATAGCTTTTTTTTCTGGTTAAATAATAGCTATCAGATTACTTTCCACTTAATTGGGTAAAGTGATTAATATTAAACATTGTCAATGAAGGCCAATCAACTGTTATTTTCAACATGTTTACTTTTATGCAGCCAGTATAATATATATAATACTATTGATCATTCAAGTTCAAAATAAGTAATATAACCAAATCTACCAAATCCATAAAATTATCCAAATTGTAATTCAATATGGCAAGCAACAAATATCTCCTTAAAATAGAGACTAAAATGAGAGTTCTTCTTAAGAAATTAAGGAAAGGTAGATTAGCACTGTATACTAACGCCGTAGAAATATCCTTTAATCTATAGCTCTTAAAATATATTATAGTCTAGAATATACCCAAGAGATGGTGAATGTGGCCAATCAATACTTAACATATAATGGTTAAAAACAAACAAGTCAAGAGGCATTTTACACAACTGGCAGGCAAGGAAAAAATAAGTAAAGAAACATATTTTAAAGAGCTAGTTCTAGAATCATCAGTCTCGATAGTGTTACGATTGAAGTAGTAAAACATTGTGATTACTTTTCTTAGAAACATTTTATCCATCTGCCTAAATTGTTCAAGGCATTTTGTGTCCATGAACTTCTAATGCTTTCACATCAGACATCAATATTCTTTTTATGGAGTTATATTTTAATTCTGGATATAAAAGAATGTAAAGTCATAAACAGGAAACAACTGCATATAAATCAGCAGGAAGCTGCTGTTTTTCTATAAACAGTGAAGCAAAAGTAAAGCAGTAAGAACAGTTTTTAAATATAAGAATCTATAAAAAAGTAAAGCCTCACGATTGAAAATGAAATTCTGTGTGTCTGTAATTACTTTCATGTAGAACTAGCTCTTTGACATCAGAAAGGTTTCTGTCTTTAAAATCAGCTCAATAAGCTATATTTTAAAAACAGATTGGAAGATCAGATATACAATGGAAGGAAAGAAAATGGTTTAAGTAGAAAGCCACAGCTTCAAACATTTTAGCTACTGTGAGAAACTTTAGATAATGCGTCAAAGTAAAAGAGAGAGAAAAAGGTGGATTTTAATAATATATATGTTTAACATCGGAAGCTGCATGCAAAGGTCAGGTTTTCAGGAAACAGCTACAAGTGATATACGCATAAGTCAATCTATATATAGAGTATCCATTGTACTTTCAGAGGCATGCATATCAGTTTTAGAAGCTATATTTTATAAGGTGAGGAAAGGGTGTCTGCAGTTAGTCCTACTACCGAGCAAAACCTACCTGGAATGAAATACTGTTCTTTAGCTAAATAAAAAAAGAGAAAAAAAATAGAAGATGCACCTGAATGTCAGCAAGCAGAGATATGAGTTATATTAGATTAAGAATGGACTAAAGTTACTACAATTAAGTGAAAAACGTACATTCACAGAGGTGACTGAAATACAATAATGTACGCTGAGTAGTAAATGTATCTATAATTATGGACAATAAATAACCAGCTTGATTCTTATATTAGCTTTTTAGTATGAAATTAACTACTGAATGTGAAATATGCCTGGAATAGTTAGGTAGCATACTACCAAAAACACACATAATTAATTCTATCATAAAAAATAGAAATATTAGATCAAAGCAAATAGTAAATTTGGATGATGGAATCCTTCCATTTAATATCAATACAATGCATTTATATTTAGCTTTTTACAAATAAATGCAATATTCTCAAAATGTTTTAAAAAATAGCTTTTGGAAAAAAAGTATCCTCACAGTTGTATGCAAAACAAAAGAATGCACAGAGAAAGCACATTCAGAGTAAGAAGCCAGGGATCTGGAGTCCCTCCCGGCTCCCCACAATACTTCAGAGCCCAAGCAAATCATGTAACCAATACTTAATTCACTTTCTGAAGAAATGAAAACAGTTAATTACTTGAGGTTGGTCAAGAGAGAACGATACAATAAACATGAGACTTAACATACTTTAAAGATGTTCTGAATTAGCTAAAAGGCTATCATTAAGTTTGAATTTGGAAAGGTGTCTGAAGTATCAAGGCATCTTTTCAACTTGGTCAACAGCCTATTTCTTCTGCTGTATGTAGTATTAAAAATGTTACAAATAGAAGTATTATTTGAATTGTGCCTACGGTCCTCTTTATTTTATTATTCATGGGCAGAAGAAAAAGAAATATAATTCTACAATGTTTATTAATCAGCCGAAGGCCAGCTGCTTTCCTTAGGTCTCATGAACCATTGTTTTTGGTCACAGGGGAAATAACATATAAAAGAATTACCTGAACAACGGAATTTCTTGCTTTTGATCTGTCCAATTCTTTTGTTTGCCAGGCGACGGGGGCTGGTGCAACGGGCACCACTGGTCTCAATCGGGTTGGTATGGAGATAATCCGCTAGCCACTTGAGATGGCAGTCACAAATAAAGGGGTTCTGGGCCAAATGCCTTTGGAAACACATACAGAACCATTTTATAGATGATTTGCAATGGACTCAACTCTTACATTCAGAATGGAAACAATGTCATCAAATGTGATCCAAATCATGTATACATACATAGTTTGAATGGCCCGAAGAGGTGAAAAGGTCCCCTTGGCGATGGTCTGAAGCTTGTTGTCATATAGGGAGAGAAGGTTCAAGTTGTGGAGATCCTGAAAAGCATCTACCCGAAGGCAGTTTATCTTGTTGGCATTCAATAATCTGTTTGATTAAATAGTTGCAGAATTAAAGTGCAGCATCTCATTAACTCACCTGCAAGAGTTTGTCCTTTTAAAGAAAACCCAGTCAAGACATATATTTCTTTTAATCTCAACACTAACATTTTAATTTTATTAATTTAGGAATTAGAGGCTGGAGATGTGGGGTTTTACCATATAAAACAAAAGTCATGTGATCAAATGAACCTAAATCTAGTAGTACTCATACATGTATTCAATACAAATTATTAACCATTTCTTCTGGAAGATGTAAAGGTGAAACAGTACACAAAGGTGGGTGAGACCCAGCCTCCACTAGCAAGGACACCATAAAAAAATGTCCTCAAACATTATTAATCCCTCAAAACACTGTGGAAAAATAGTTCAGGCTATTCTCTTTTTTTTTTTTTTTTTTTTTTTTTTTTTTTTTTTTTTTTTTTTTTTTTTTTTTTTGCTGAGGCTGGAGCGCAGTAGCACAATCTTAGCTCGCTGCAACCTCTGCCTCCCAGGTTCAAGCAATTCTCCTTGAACTCATTGAATCCCTGCCTCAGCCTCACGAGTAGCAGGGATTACAGGCACATGCCACCACATCCAGCTAATTTTTGTATTTTTGATAGAGACAGGGTTTCATCATGTTGGCCAGGATGGTCTCGAACTCCTGACCTTAGATGATCCACCCGCCTTGGCCTCCGGGCCTCCCAACGTACTGGGATTACAGGCGTGAGCCACCGTGCCCGGCCTTAGGCTATTTTCAAAACAGTAGCTGGTGTGATCCTTCTAAACATAGAATAGATCATGTCACCCCTTTCTCAAAACCATGCAACAGCTCCCAATTGGCTCTGAGCAGAAGCCTAAGTTATCACAACAGCCTGACCTGTAGCCCACTTTTCAGAACCCTGCAGTCTCCCAGTTCTCTCCTCCTGGCTCTTTCAGCTCCAATCACTGATTGTCTTGCTATTTCTTAAACATACCAAACTCTCCTATTCTCTGTCTGAAATGTTCGTCTCCCAGATGTCATGCCTGCTCTAACACTGCCTTCTCAATCCAGCTTCCTGGACCCCTCTCCTTAATACATGTAGGCTGTCTTTGCTTCCTTCTCAACCCCTAGCACTCTCAATTCCTTTTACTTTGATCTACTTTTTCTGTTTTCTAATGTGTGTATATATATATATATATATATATATATATATATATATATATATATATATATATATATAATTTGTTCTGCTATGCACAACTTATTTATTATGTTACTGCTGTCATCTATATGTCCCGCCATCCCCACAGTGGATCATCTATATGTCTCATTCATTTCATTTCCCTTTCTTTCCCAACTGCCCAGCACATACTGGGAGCTCAATAAATATCAGTTGTTGAATGAACACTTTACAATCATCTTGAAGAGTCACATGATACATGACTCTACCATAGGGGCTCAAGTCTTACAAATACCTGTTTAACTTTTTAACATAATTCCACAAACTCTTTTTTTTCCCCATGTATTATATCAATATTCTGTGAAACTGTGGTTTATGGATTATACTTTGGCAAACATCATTCTTGTGGATGTGACTGTGTGAGCTTAGGTTTATTCTTCAGCATGTTCTCTGCTCTCCACTTTCTTCAACCACCTTCTGAATGCAACTTCCACGCAACAAAGGCCTCCTCCCTCTGGGTTCTTCAAAATGTTATTCCATCCTATGCAGTCTCATCATCTGTTTTATGCAGACCTGCTTATTTGTCCAATGACAGTTTCTCCCTCTTCAGGCAGGACTATTTTTTTTTTTAATATTCTTTTTCTCCATCCCCAGTAGGCACCACTGGTCTCAATCAGGTTGGTATGGAGATACTCCGCTAGCCCCTTGAGATGGCAGTCACAAATAAAGGGGTTCTGGGCCAAATGCCTTTGGAAACAGTGTCATCAACGTGATCCAAATCATGTATACATACATAGTTTGAATGGCCCGAAGAGGTGAACAGGTCCCCTTGGCGATGGTCTGAAGCTTGTTATTATATAAAGAGGGAAAGAATATTTTTCTCCATAGGGATGGATAATTTTTTTAAAAAATTCCTGGCTTAAGTGAGAGAAATGGTAGGCAATACTAGGATACAGCATCAAGCTATATCTAGCTATATTTAGTCCAATGCTTTGATAGTTAGAACTTTTAACAAATAGGTAACAGCTCAAAAAATACGTGTCATGTGGTTTGGGTATGACTCATTGTCTAATATACTAAAATATATTTTCTCCTTTGGCAAAAAACAATCTCTATTAATATGGGATATTTCTATTTTACTTGATCTTTTTAAGGGTCTACATAAGCAAGGTGCAAAGTGATGACTTTCTCATAGTGACTCACTTGGCTGTGCTCTTTGATTCCCCATCAGGAGCTGAAGTTTTCATCTTCCCTCTGGTATATCCAATACCTTATTAAAAGCCCTCAAGAAATGGTGGGTGACAAGGGTTGATTAACCCCATACCTCTCCTCCCTGGGCCACAACACAAGTAATGCTGATCTGTTCTTTAATTAATCATCTAATTGAATAAAACAGTTAGAGAGCAAACAAGGACAATAAATTATGTGGAGCCTGAAGAAACTGAAAGATGCTGTTGTGCATCATCTTGCATCTATGCAGTCTGTACTCACTTTAACTCAGTGTGGCCCAAGGAGTAGTAAAATAAATATTAAGCAACAACTTGTTTCATTTCTTTTATTTACCTGCCTCTTCTCTCTAATACCTAATCAACCAAAACTAAGACACTTAACTTTACCAAGTTCTCAGGTAGCTGTAAATACATAGTCATGCCATTTTCCCCTCTGGCCGACATTAGAATGAGCCTTAATGTAGAGATGAAACTTCATAAAGATGGCTTTAGAAGTAAGGTTTATCTATGTAGATCTCCATATTTTATTAGCATATGTGTCACATCAACCATCAATGAACGTGCATGGAAAGAAAAAGAAGGTGACATTTTACATAATAGTAGTAGACAGGACAGTGAGAATAAGAGTGATTGTGAATAACTGGCATGGAGAGTAATTCTAGGGAAATGTGGAGAATGGCAGAGAGGTGAGTCACAAGTAGGCAATACTTGATTATAGCATCAAGCTTTATCTACAATGTGTACAGACATCTAGACTAAATTGCATAATTTTATCAAATGAGAAATAATATTTAATAATGGAAATGCAAAGCTTAAAAAATCTGAAGCCCAAATAAAGTAACAAGATCAGTATTTATGATGACTCATTGGTCTATTATACAGTAAATTTACTGGTTTATGTAGCATTAAGAAGATAAAGAGAGAATTGGGGCAGGGGTGAACAGAAAGGAAAGCACTTCACACAATAAGGTTCATTATTGTTTCGTTAACATTTTGCTTCATTTGTTTGTGTATGTGTGTGCTGGGGTGTGATGTAAAATACATTTCTGCATAATGGCAAAAAAGTTTAAGACATATATAATAGGATGTAATTAAGAAATAAGTTTATCAATTCAAGAATAAGATCTATATTTGGGAAGATGAGATTAGGAATAAATAGTTACCAAATAAATGCCAAGAAATGAATATACTCCGGAGAGGAAATAACATTCTACATATATAAGAATTTTAAAGGATATTTACTAAGAAAACAATAACAACACAATTATCTTTGTATCTAAAGCATCTCGGCTAGTGTGTGCCCCAAATGAGGTATTCTGTGTTTGATGAGATGAATAGAATTTGATGATTAACCACTACCAGTTTTAATATTTGCATTTTTCCCAGCTTTACTTTTCATATGGGCATGCATTAAAACACATGGTGTTACAAGTGCTTTTTGCAAATATGTATGGTAAACATTTCTTTTGAGGCAAACGAGTAGTATCTATTGTCTAATCAGAGTGGTCTTTGATTTGCAAATAATTCTCTCTCAAAAGGTTAGTCTGAGGACTACTGTGTGTTATAGCTCACCGCACACCATCTGTGTTTGAGGGAGTTACTGCAGCACTATGGTGGCTCCTGCAGAATCTTTGGACAAAGGTTCATGAGTATATCACCGTATCTATCTCAGTTCCAACTACTGGTTATATTAAAACAGAGATGTTTCACAAGGACAGGGATTATAGAAGCTTTAGATATAGAGCAGCCAGAATGTATCCATTCATAACAGTGTAGAGAAAATGGTTTGGGGACTATTCCAAAAAGTTGTATCTTCAAGTAAATAACCACAAATGTTAACTAATCTTTTCTAGTTTGTTGAACTATATTATTTTGAATCTAATTTTTCCAAAGCCTCCATAAAAATATGAGATAACAAAGTGGCTAATATATATAATTAGGCTCAAGAGATCCAAAACAATCAAATACTTACAGGAGCTGTAAGGAAAACAGTCCTTCAAATAAACTTTTGGGGAGTTCTGTGATTTTATTTCCGTAGAGGACACTGAAAAAAATGTTTTAAATGAAAAAAATTAGACACCAAACCTGCATAACAAATTCATCTAATATATATTTACTCAGGCATAGAGGAAGTTAGTAGGCACTCTATACATCATAAAAGTTACAGCTGAGTAAACAAACTTCATTCGCAAATGTCTTTTGCCTGATTACAGATCAGATATATGCTTATTGCAGAACATTTGGAAAACAGAAAAATAAAGATTATATATATATATCTATGTAATTTCCACTTGCATTGTCCTTTCATAGAAATGTTTCCTTTTAAGTTGTTTTTCTATACACATGCATACACACTTCATATTTAATAAGAGCGAGCATACTATATATAACAAAGAAGAATGTTAAGTGTAGAATCCATTGCACCCTTTAATACAGCTTTAACATGGGATGAGTTTTGGGACTCACGATGCTGGTAAGCAGTAGAAGAAACCCGAATAAAGGTAAAGCTTTTCTTTCAAACATGTAATGTGTCTGCTTGAGAAATGACAATCTCTGAAGACAGCAATTGCGAATATGAACTTGGGAGAATTTTTGAAATTTATATTCTCCCCCAAATGTATAAACTAAAATGAATGATCATGGTATCTGGCTCTGATTAGACACTAAGTGTAGCCACCAAGGGTAAGGAACATGACTTAATTATGTCAGTATCCCTGGAGCCTGGCACAATTTTTAGCATAGGGAGCTTCTAACACTGGATTGATCAGGAAAATGATAAATTAGAAGAAAAACAAATTAAGAAATAAATCAACAAAAAGGGTGATGTGAGGGGATGTCAAGAGCAAATAAATGGAATGGCTGACTCATTGTGTCAGCTATTAACAGCAGGTATACAAGCCAGGTGTGGTGGTTCACGCCTGTAATCCCAGCACTTTGGGAGGCTGAGGTTGTTGGATCACCTGAGGTCAGGAGTTGGAGACCAGCCTGACCAACGTGGAAAAACCCCATCTCTACTAAAAATACAAAATTAGCCAGGTGTGGTGGCACACATCTATAATCCCAGCTACTCGGGAGGCTGAGGCAGGAGAATCACTTGAACCCGGGAGGCGGAGGTTGCAGTGAGGCAAGATCATGCCATTGCATTCCAGCCTGGGTAAAAAGAGCAAAACTCAAAAAAAAAAAAAAAAAAAAAAACAAAAACCCAAAACCAAAAAACAAAAACAACAACAAAAAACAACAGGTGTACAATGAAGCCAATATACTTTTAATTCCCCAAAGTAGGGTACCTCAACTATGTGTAGAGGAAGATAAAAATTATATTTTGAGAGGACATTTTGGCAACATATGGTAAAAATAATAAAGATGTTCATATAAATTACAGCTTAATAGTTCTACTTTGGGGAGTTAAATTTAAGAAAACACAGACAAACACAATATTTTATGTACAAAAGGTTAGTCATGGCATCATTTGTAACAGTAAAAAAATACACACAAATAAAATGTCCCCAAATCCTAAAATGGGGGATTGGTTAAATACACATTTCATATTGATAAAAAGCAAGTATAGAAGAATATATAGTGACATAAAAGTCCTCATGATACAACATTAAGTAAAAAAGAGGCATATTAAAGTATTATGTTTGTTTTGTTTTAAAAATATATACATTATACATATATAATAAAATAAAAGGGAAACATATTTAGATGGCAGATGATTTGACATCTAGAGGTGATTTGAATTTACATCTACATATATTTGTGTATTTTAATATATCTCTAAATAAGCAGATGTTATTTTCAAAGATCACAGACATATTCTCTTGGGAAATAAACAAATGGCTGCCATAGCATATAATGGAAAAGTCTGAAATGAGAATCTAAATAATTGATATGTTTGGCAGTAGTATATAATCTCTTTTTGAAAAGGAAGAAAATAACAATACAAGAGAAATGAATAAGTGAGAGAAAAGTGTTTCCTCTTTCAAGACATCAGAGAGAGGTAAGGTATATTATAAAATATGAAGAAAATTCTCAATGGAATAAATAAAGGTAGGTGCTATTATAGTGTAAAGAGACATTCCATTTGTCTCTTTAGATTCCATGATAGAACTATAAAATAGAACATTATAATTTCATTTGTAGAAAATGTACATTTCTTCAGAAAGACAAATCAGTTAGAGAAGAAACAATTTTAAAAATCAAAGAACAAAAGAGAGGATTCTATATTGTCAGGAACATGGTAGAAAGGGAATTAGAAAAAAGTAAAGCATGAATAAATGTATATTTTGTCGTCAGGATCAAGAGAAGAGAGGGCATTAGGAAACACAAATAGGTGGATAAGGTGGCACCAGTTTGGCTAATTCAATTCGAATCAGTCAATTAATTCATTAATTCATTCAACAATAGAGACTGTACACTTACTATGTGCCAGTAACTTTGCCAGATTCTAAGTTTGGTACTCAATTCAATTGAATCAAACTGTCACTGTTTGAATGTCTATCATCTGCCCATGTCCCAGGTACTGACAGGCCTGAGATAAAGAAGATATGGCTTCAAAGGGCAATCCAAAAGAGTAATTTTAAATAGTCAAAGAGTCTGATATTTTCAACCCACTGCAATTTAGAAAGAAACAAAGATGTGTATAAATTATGGAGGACCCACATAAGGATCAAGGGGTGGATGATTTAGTAGGTTGTTCACTTGAGACTTTTGCTTTGATGATTGGTCCAAACAGCATGAAAGGAGAACAAGGAGATGCATCATATTTATATTGTGGAGTTATTTTTTTTCCAAGAAATCATTCTGTTTTCCTTAAGACCATTTTACATAGTACCTCATGCTATTGTTAATGAGATGAAATGGGTAAATGATAAAAAAGGAGGAAATTACACTAGGAGGCAGGACATCTTTCCACATAGGTATTATTGCTATATGGAGTGTCAACCATAAAAATAGTATAATAAAGAAATACTCAGTATGATGGGAATGACATTTCTCTAAAAAGGTCTGGCAGGGCTAGGGCTGGACACAGTATTATACATAGCAATGAGATCAAAATGACAGCAAGGAAAATAAGTTAAAATATAAAAAAATCCAAAGACCAGGATAGAGAAGCTGGATGACAGCCAAGGAAAACAGGGCCAAAATCTATAAAAATGAGGGAAAGAAATATCATCACATAAAGATATAAAGTAAGAGAAGGCCAGTGAGAATTTGTGCTATACTGTTAAGAGAAAAAGAAATTTTAAAAGAAAATGAAAGACAAAAGTGGAATCAGCTGAAAAGAAAATCAATACATGAGGAATGTGGATAATATTATCCAAATACTAAGAATGACCAATTGAGTGTCTTCTCTACAGTTTCTTACACATGACTTATGTTCAGCATATCACATAGACAATATATACATGTGAAATATTATATGTCAACAACATACAAATAGTCCGACAGAGATTTTTGTATGCTAGTCTTTTGGAACAATAGGGAAATTTTAAGGCAGTTCTTGTACCTGCTGCTATAAGGGAGGCCAACAATGTTAAACACAGTTTAGTCCTTGTGAGTTTCAGCATTAAGAGAGTAAGAGGAAGCAACCCCAAATGGCAACCTATGAGATGACTATCATGAAAAAGTTGCCATGGGCAGAGACTTTATTATTCAAAAAAATGTTAAGGAAGCTATACATTTTTTTTCAAATGTATACATTTGAAAATTGTAACTCTAAGTAATTTTAGAAGAGTACAGTAAAGATAAAGCAGGAGACAAAATAGAGGTGCTATCTTTTAATTTTCATTGAAAACCTGTAGTAAAATGCAAGATACTAGGCTGGAGAGTTAACAGCAGTTTAAGAAAAAGGCTGCTGGAAACCTACGTGTAGTTTCACTGTGAACCCCTGTGGAATTTGGGAGCTAGTTAAGGAAAAAAGGAAATTAGAGTAAGTGAATTAAAATAGTTTACAAAGGGCTAATGAAAAAAATGGGAAAAGAGAAAAATCATATATTGAGGACCTCAGACATATAGAAAGATTCTCTGGAATAACTGAAATCCAGAAACAAACAAATTGCTTTGTAATAAGAGATGAATTTGCCACGGCCATATCTATTATCTCTTGATGTTTAGTCTATACTTTAACAAAGCCAGTAGGGAAGTAACTTTATCCTCATTTCAGAGAGGGAAGAACTAATTAATACTCAGGGAAATTCATAACTAGCTCAGCCTCTAATTAGAAAGTACTGGAGCCAGGATTTGAACACAGCCATCTAGTGTCCTAAAGCTGATATGCTTAGCAGCATGCTACACTGATACTACTATTAAAATGTTTTGTTAATATAGAAGGAAGTTTCCAAGTAATAAATAGAAAACAATAAAAACTGTTTATAGGCAATGCTAAAAACAGTAGTATGCTGAATTCTTAAGAAATTATTACTAAATATTATAGAAATTTTAATGATGTCACATTGAAAGAAATTTTAAAACCCCTGAAGATAAAATGGCATGGTGAATGTTTGCTTTTGAAAGATGTTTTGTTAATAATCTATTGCATATTATACTATGTAATAATATATTAATATAACATTACAATTTTATATAATACATCATAAAAATAAATGGTAATGTTAATAAAAAATATGATATAGGATTTCGTAGTAAAAGAGACCTTAAAGCATATTAGATAAATCAAGTCCACTTGTCTCTAAGATATGCAATTTTGGTGATTAAATAACCTGAAATTTTTATTTATTTATTTTTCTGAGACAATAATTTATTTATTTTCTCACTCTTGTCCAGGCTGAAAGGCAGTGGTGCAATCTTGGCTCACTACAACCTCTGCCTCCCAGGTTCAAGCAATTCTCATGCCTCAGCCTCCCAAGTAGCTGGGATTACAAGCATCTGCCATCACATCTGGCTACTTTTTGTATTTTTAGTAGAGACAGGGTTTCACTATGTTGGACAAGCTTGTCTCAAACTCCTGACTTCAAGTGATCCACTTACCTTGGGCTCCTGAAGTGCTAGGATTACAGGTGTGAGTCACCACGCCTAGCCAAAATTTTTATTTTTAAAGTAAAATGCAGTAGAGGTACTTGGCATCATATCATCTTTAAATATTTTCATTTTTTTTAGCAAAAATAGTGATTAATTTAATCTGGCTATATTTTTGAGTACAGTTCTAGAAAGGCATAGTATTAAAATATCAGGTGTAAGTGAAACTTGTAAGCAAAAATTTTATTTGAATAAAAAGAGGTGTTGCCTTGTACTTGCATGGTTTTTGTAGTAAACTACATACTCCGAAGTACTCTGCTCCCTTCTGGAAGATTTTAACTCCCAGTCACTATCAGGATCTCCAGCATAATTCTTTTCAGGAAAACCTAGCTTTCACTGGCTTTCCATCCCCACACTAATTATAGTGTCCCAGACCTGAAGTTACCAACAATTGCATTCTCCTCATTATTTGAGTTTTAAGCATCTGCTTCCATCCAGTCTCACAGTGATAATATTTTTTGCTAAATCTTGAAACATCAGGCATACTCATGCTGAAGGTCCTTAGCATTTAACTGTTCCCTCTGTCTCGAATGCCTTTCCTCTACATATCTGCACTATCTGCACAGTTCGATTCCATAGCTCAAGTCTTTAGATCTTTGCCCAGTATCACCTTTTTGGGAGGTCTTTGTTGATCATCCTATTTAAGGTTTTAGCCTACCTGCAGCCACAGCATTCCTTATCTCTTTTTCTGTCTTTATTTTTATTCATTGCATTTTCATCTACAGATAGATGTAATACTATAAATATATATATAAATTTTATGTATAGTAGATGTTTGCCCATTTATCTAGTTTATCACTGGTCTCTTCCACGAAGCAAGGATTTTTGTGCTCTGGTCAGTCTGCATCCCCGGAGCCTCTACTACGGCCTAGTGAATAATAGGGCCCAATGCCTTTCTTTTGAACAAATTAAGTGTGGTTCAGTTAAGAAAAGAGTTATTGTAAATATGTATAGTTACGTATTTTATGGAGGGGAAAAAAGTTAATCTTTGGAAAGTGAACTCAAACAGTGAACATAACCAGTAAAATGATCGTGTTATAATGCGTGGGCTTTCTCTAAGATAACTCAGTTATTTGATTATCTTCTACTTTATTTGTTTTCCAGTATTATGCAGCTTTTCCAGTTTTGGCAAACAGTTTGTATTCTTCCACATATTGCTACATTGTGAACTGGAAAAACCCCAGTGACTTAACTCCCTGACTCAACTGCAGTTTGCTTTATCCACAAGTAAAGATAAAAGCTTTTCTATGGCCTTCTAAAATAACTGTGTGCATGAGTGCTCTCATCACAAAGCCTTAGATTTCAGTGTAGCAAGCATGTTATTTTACCTGTGTTAGCAAATAGAAAAAGGAATGACAACACGTTATTTTAGTGTTTATATAGATTATTACATAATTTATAATAATTCATTACAGGAACCCTGTTGATCAACAAACATAATGTAATTTATTGAGAGAAGTAACAAATTATAATAAGCTGTTCTATTTATAATTTACTTTTAAATTACTTTTAATTCTCACAAACACAGATGTGTCAGTTAACATTATTAAGGCAAGAGCTTGATATCAAACTTTACAAGCAAGCAGATATAAATAAGAATTTCCCACTGATTTCTCTTCTTCTTGACATTTAACGGTTATCTTTGAGGACCAAGGATGTGGAGGATCAGGAACTAATAAACTGATATGCTGATTTGCCTTTTGTCCTTCAGTATGGTGGGGAGGTTGTCAATGTTTATTCTGGGTAGTACTACTGTTCAAGATGGTACTGATAGTACTTTATGGACAATCTGATCAGGTGTCCTGAGATTTACCTTGAACTTAGCTAGTTTAGAACCTGAAAGTATAGCCTGAGAGCAATACATGACTACACTCTATATTTTCTGCCAACAATTGTTCCTTTAAATTTGTGTTTCTTCTAGTCAAAACCTTCCAAGACAAAAACAAGCAAACGTGAACCCAAGCAGATACTGCCATTTAAGTGACAGTTTTCCATTTTCCTTTTTAATGAAAATCGTAGTTTTTTTGACAGACTAACATAGCAATCTGAACACCCATGTGCCCAGATGAGCACTCTAATCCAGCTCTCCCCTTGGAAAGAGTGTCAGCAAGTTGTTCCACAAACTCCAGGGGTTTATCTGGGTCTCGCACATGTGTATCCTGGCATTCTCACTGGCTACCCCTGGCCTCTGAAATCTGAAAGATTTCAGCAGGAACTGACATCAATAAGAACCCTTCTCTGAGTATTACCTCTTTAAAAATAAAAACGTGCTGGCTTCCACTTTCAAATTTTAAAATCTGATCTAAAGATTACTTGGTGGACTTTGGAAGATTTTTCACAAAATCTGATTTAAAGGTTAGTTGGTGGACTTTTGAAGATTTTTTTGCAAGTGTGAAGTAATATTAATGAGGGCCTCTATACACTTACTTTCAAACCTCTGTAATTTACATAGCTATCTTTTTGAGGTTCTCTTGACATTAAAAAGCTGCCATATTTTAAAATCTTTGTTCTTTAAGAGATTTAAAGCTTACTCTTTTAGGAAAGTATTAAGGTGATAAAAAGGAGCAAAGGTTTCCTCTCAGTGGTCATCTTCAACTGTTCCCAGCAAGACTTTGTTTAGCATTTCTAAGGAGATGATACTCTTCCCAGACACTAGCGATATGCTTTCCAAAATAAATATTTTTTTTCTTTTAGAAAGAAAAGAATTGTCACAAAGGGATCTGATTTTTGCCCTCCCAACTGCAAAATTATCAAACCATAGAATATACACCCCTAAGAATTGGCTAATTTTAGTGATGGGTAGCTGTCCTCCATAAAAATAATGGGAACAACTAGTGATGAATAATAATCAACATTATTAATAACTCATTATTCATAATGAAAACCTGAGAGCATTTCTTAAACCCCAATTTAAAAAATGTAGCCACTCTGCTGTGGCTTCTGTTTTTCTTCAGTGACACAGTGAATACTTACAGTGAATTCAGAGAGCGTAGTCCTTGGAAAGCATCTGGTGCAAGTTCAGAGATCTGATTATTGCTCAGGTCACTATGATCAGAAATAGGGTTACGTTACATTCAATAGAATGTCAGTGAGATTTACTGTGGAAAAAGCTACGTATGGCTTTTAAATGTTGATTTTGTACTTATCAATACGTATACAAAATATACAACATTTAACATCTGAAGAATCCTAAATTTAAAAAAGAAATTATACTTTTAAAAATAACCATTGTCTACTTTCCTATATAAGATGCCATGTCTTACTTTTGATAATAGAACACCTGAACATTTGCAAAATATATTGACCATAAACATTCACATTTGTGTGAATCAATTTGCTAAATTACAGAGACCTTTAACAATTACATAGTTTAGATATTAAGATTGAGATATTATTCCAAAACAAATAATCAGTCACATCACTTAATATTTAAGCTGTCAAACATTTACATATTCATACTAAGTTTTATTTGCATAGTCACATGGCCTGTATAATTTTTAAAATTACATATATTGTAGAAGATGATTCACTCACATTCTTCTAAGCTTTTTATATGGTGAGAAAGCTCCAGGAGGGATGACTTTGATTGAGTTCTGTTCCAAACGTCTGCAATAAAAAAATTTAACTTTTAAATGGAAATGCAAACTTTCAGACATGTTTAATTCAAGCTCAGTATTCATGTCCAGAAGTTGATGTTCTTCATTAGTGATATATTTTTTCCTTAAAAATAACTACCAAATTTAATTTGGTTGTCCCTAAATGTGAAGCAAATTCAGATTAAAAATAATGCAATTATAAAAATAATTAAAATCTTCAGATTTTTAAGTACTACACATTCACCAATATTTAAGTCTGGACTTTGTACAAAGAAATAATACCTTTAAGAAACAACTTAGGAGTACATTCTAATCACCTTAATGTAAGTAAGAGAAATAGGTAGAAACGCTGAATAGATTTATTACATATTTTAGATACAACCATAAGTCTTCCACAAAGAAAACTGTTGAATATTAAATTTTATAAACCTTTTATTTCCTCTACAGAAAGCATATTATAGGTTAAAAATAATTTTATACTCACAAAATTAATTTTGAAGCTTCTTATGAAGCAAAATGTTAAATTCTAAATCTATACATGCTACAGATATTTTCAGCAAGACAGTCTAGACTTTGGATTCATTATGTGAATGTTTCACATAAAACCACTGCAGCAAAGTGCATTCAAGCACAACTGAAGTATTTTTATGGTGTACTAAAATTGCAAGTTGAAAATAACTCTGAAATCATCTACTCTGTGGTCCCGCTAAAAGAGAAAGAAAAGATTTTACCCACCTAGCTACGAAACACACAAAGAAGTAGATTTCATAAAGTCTTTTAATAAATATATTAGTCTATCAAAAAAAAATGTTGCCTCTCAGCCTCTTTTCAAAGAACAATTGTTATGATCATTTCCCATCCCCTTCTCCTCTGTTCTGCTTTGTCTCCCAAAGAGCTGACTCCAGTGAACCATATATCCCAGGCTCACTTGCCAAAACGCTACTGTGAGATTTGCCAATGACAGAAACTGGTAGGGTGGTGAAGGGTTGGGGTGGAGAAGAAGCCAGGGTATTTCTTCCCTTCTCTGTCTCAGGGGATGTCCACAGCAGTGGTCTTGTCTCCTTCCTAACTTGGGTTTTGCTGGGGCCGCCTCCTAATTTTGTAAAATACCACCTTCTTCTTCTTCTTTGTAGCCCTGTGGTGGTAGTAGTTTTTTCTCTATTACCTTCCTGCAACTGTTTAGTCCATTCTCTGTATTAAATCCCTTGTTTTTCAATAGAAAAATAGAGTTCATTTTCAATAGGAAAATAAAGCCCACCTAGCATGAGCTCCACTTCCTGCCTGGATTTGAAAAAAATATGCATATATATTATGTACATATATATGTGTATATATATATATATATACACACATATATGTATATATACATATGTGTATATATTTAAATATATATAAATACAACGACAATATATTGACCATATATGTGTCATATACATTAATTCATTTTAATTGAATGTTGGTAATACTTTAGCACACACAGCCACACACACAGGTAACATTTAATGAAAATAAACTCCAAACAACTTATCCCTAGGACATTAAATCAAATTGCCAAATTTTGGTCTTTTCTGATTTCAAAGCCCTTCTCACAGGGCCATGGTTTTTCTTCAACAGTATCAGGGTTCACTTTCTGACTTCTTTATTTCACCATTTAATAGGTTTCCTCAGTTTTCATTGCTCTTGAATTCACTGTAGCATTTGAAATTACTAACAATCATCTTTCCCTTTGATGAGACATTCTATCTCTTTGGTGCTTACTGTACTTGGAAAATGTAAAAATATGTTTAAAAACCTAAACCCATAATGCACCACTCAGATCAGTGAATTTTACTTTAGTGTTTTTTTTTTTGCTTACACATTTATTTTATATAATTGAGGTATTACTTCATATAGAATAGGGTGTATTATCTTTACACTTAATATCATATCATACATGCATTCCTATATCATTAAACATTTTAGAAGACATTACTTTTAATGCCTTTATAATATTGCATTGTTGAAACACATCCCATTTATTTAATTCTTTCTTTTTTTTGGACATGTATGTTAGTGATACTTTTATACTAGTATTAATATCAATAATGCTTAGTTATTTTAAGACAATAAAAGCATGGCTTCCTTTTAAATCCTTTCCTTATTTTCTTAGGTATAATGAGTTTCGCCTTTTCCTATATACCCAAGGACATCTTAACTCCTCTGTTCCTATTTCAATGTTTTCTATTCATTTTCACATATCCCTGCTCATTGGGTTCTTGGCTCCTAATAGGCAGATTTATTCCAGTAGACTGTAAATAAACTGTCTGAAGGAAATATGAATTTTTCATCTGTATTATTTATCTAGGTCTTAAGAAAGGGAATTTTTTTTTTCAATAGCTCTAAATGTAGTGAAAGACATTTAAATCATTTGCCTGTTACTTTATTGATTAGAATGTTTTGATTGATGGTTAAAAAAACGCCTCACTTTCGCCTTTATTCATTCTTATAGTAAAATTTTAAGTTTAAAATGTAATCAATAAAAATACAGAGAAAATGAGCTATAGATAGAATAATATTGATTGGTTAGAAGACTCTTCATATCCTGGCCAATTAAATATCATTTCAATGTCTTAAAGATTTGCTCACAATAACATAATGCTATGATGAGAAAAAAATTAATAATTCTTAGTGACTAGCAGATTTCTTTTAACAGTAATGCAAAGCTAGTTCATATACTACTTTTCATAGATATTATTTCAGGTTCTTGGAAATAATCTAAAGAAACCAGTAATCATTAACTCATTCATTAATTCACCCTATAAATATTTAATGTCTACTCTGTACAAAATATGCTATATGACTAGAATTCAATGATCATCAAAAAGCAGGCATGTTCATACATTTGTGAAAGTTTTATTGATAAACAATCTAATTTTACAGTTAGATTTCAAAACAGTTTCTCCCGTATTTTTTTTAATGCAGCAGAGAGACTTCTGAAATATCAATAACCTTAACTCACAAATGTGGTGAAACTAATTCTATAATTTAATATAACTGAAGATTTTCCTTGGACATTTTAAAATTCATTTATTATTTTAAAGTTGTAAACTAGAATACTCTTAAAGATCACCAATTTTTCTAATGACATTCAAATATATGTTATGATCATTTCTGTAATTAATCTACAACTAATTTCACTGATTGTAGCAAAAAAACCCAAAATATAAAATAAATTAGGCCTTTGTTTTGTGAAAATGCATATTCAAAAAGTTATAAAACAAAGATGAGCCATGATGAAATGGTATTATATGTTTATATGCAGAATAATATTTCAGACATATTAGAGTGATGCTGCATGTATCATTTGTTACTGTTATGTGCCATGACTTGATCTTCACATTGCACACTATTGGATTTACATGTACAATGACACGTACCAGGACATGTAACATGGATTTGTTTACTTTTATTCATTTAT
Source organism: Cebus imitator (assembly GCF_001604975.1). Taxonomy (NCBI): domain Eukaryota; kingdom Metazoa; phylum Chordata; class Mammalia; order Primates; family Cebidae; genus Cebus; species Cebus imitator. Next base: position 1,211,218 of record NW_016107442.1, read on the forward strand.
CTGTTTATTTTCAATCTTGTTCCCAAAAAAGTATTTGAAGCAGAGTTTAAGTTGTTATTTACACTGACTCAGCATCTAATTGGTTTTTATTGCACTGTCGGCAGCAGTACATGAAAGCAAAACATAATTGCATCCTTCATTCAGAGGGACAGATTCTCAAGCAGAAAAATATTCTACCATGGACAGATGTCAAACAATAAATTTTAATATATTACAAAATGTCTTTTGTGTCTTCTTTAGTGGACAAACAATAACCTAATTTGTGCTTATTGTAAACTTTTGGGTCTTTAAACAAAGGAGCTTTCTTTTTCATTGTAAGAACTATAGAATATATTTGATAAACTAAAACCAACACACATTTCAAATGACGTCCTTCATCCTACAAAAAGAGGAAAAGATATTTAAATCAGATTATAAAAAATGAAGAAGAGAAAATACTATAGTTTTTAGGTTGAGGTAAAAAGAAAGGGCAAATAAAATTCACATTTTCTAGTGTTGCTGTCCTGTAATCCGTGCTTTAATAGAATAGAAGCAGCTGAATTTTATAGAGTGCAAATTTGAATCCATTGTTCCATAAAGAACCTAATTAACAACATTCCAGGATTACAAAAATAGATCGTATAATAGCTAAGATATATTTGCATGCCATGCATAAAATCCACCGTAATTAAGAGATTTTCAAACTGTCCTTCAGAGAAAATTCAGAATTGTGGGTTTCAAAGTAAAAACAGATTTACAAAGTGAATAGAGGAAGAAAATACTGTAAGCCACATATTACAAGAAAAAATTTTCCACATAAAAGGCACCAGCATCTTTTTTCCCACATAATTTATGTAGATGATTGCATAACATTCTATCACTATATGTGTTTGTGTGTTTACATACATATGCACATGAAACCAAAGCAATGGCTGTTACCACTCTTTCAAACATAGAAGGAAATTTTAGTTACATGCTCAATATACAAGAAGAAGACACTTTTCTAATTGCATCAATAAAAATAACTCAAAAGTGTGTTTATCCAATAAAAGACTTCTCTCCATTCTGTCCCCACATCTATATTGTTTTCTTTTGCCCTCTAATTACTGCTACTTCATTATACATGTTTTCATGCCTTTAAAGTTCTTAAAGAATGAACTACAAACAATATATAACACTTTCTGGTGTCTATTTCAAAGAATATAGAAAATAAAAAATCATGAAATACCCATCTGCTTTAATACACAAGACCCTTAGAACATTTCAGTTATGGGCAGGTATCTTTTAGCCCAATGAAGTCTAATTCCGCCACTTGTGGACTGATGGGCTCTGTAACACATAAAATACTCTAGTGCTTTTCAGTGAGCAGATCTTACATCAGTAAACAACATGCAGTGTTCATGGCTGGGCAATTAAAAAATTAGTTCTAAAGACATTTACAAGACATTAAACAGTATTAGCACTTATAAATGACACTTTCAGCTCTCTGGCATTCAATTCTTAGACATTATTTTCAATGTTTTAAAAGTGTTATTTTGATAGACTATATAAAATAACACCCACATGCCAAATCTTAAACAGCCCCCCTCAAGAGATATTTCTACACTTTATAGACATACATATAATTTTTCAAGGTGTGACATTTAGTGATTAAAATATGAGCTTTGCACTTGTATAAACTTGGACTAAATTCTGGATCTGCTGCTGATTATTTCTGTTGACCTTACAAAAGCTATTTTCTTTCTCTGTGTCTCAGTTTCTCTTCCTGAAAAATGGGAAGTATAGAACTTACCATAAATGCTTTCTAAAAATTACATGAGATGTAGAAAAAAAATGGTATTTCATTTCTTGTACAAAAATAGTGAAATAATAAAATATGTATATATAAACACAACAAAAAATATAATATATAGCACAATATATTAAATAATAAAAATTCTACAGCATATACAGTAGTCTCTCTCCCCTTATCCACAGGGGATATATTGCAAGACCCCCTGAATGTCTGAAACTGCAGACTGTACTGAACTCTATAGACATTGCTTTTTCCCCCTATATAAATACATGCCTGGATAAACATACATGCCTATGATCAAGTTTAATTGAAGAGATTAACAATAACTAACAATAAAATATAGTTATAATAATATAATAAAAGTTATATGAAATGTGGTCTCTTTCTCAAAATATAGTAATATATTCAGACTGAGGTTCACCATGGGTAATTGAAATCATGGAGATCAAAACTGTGGATGAGGGGGGACTACTGTATAGTCATACCCCCCCACACCCCCATACATACATTATATAAATAATTAAATAAATGTATATATAAATCTCATGCGATGTGATTTTCAGTGTGAAATAAATATATATGGTTCTGCATCATGTTTTTAAACAAATTAGCAGTCCAGTTTTGAAGATAACTCAGTAACTGTATATTAAACACATTCATACATACGTCATTCACGTTGAAGCTGAAAAAATATAACTGGTTGCAATCTGTGATCAACAGGATTAAAATTTAGCACTATCTGTAATTTGGGGACTGCCTTAGAAACCAAAAAAGTTTTTATAATACCCAGTAAAATATGTGTTTGGATTGATTGTGTCTGTAACGCACAGCCCAGATGCTGATTATACATGGCAATAAAACTGACAGTTCTTTGCATTTTCTCCATCTGCTTTTAACACAAATGGCAAAAACAGCTGCCACAGAATAGAGCATAGTCTTAATGGGGTAAAGGGAGGGGAAGTAGAATGACCGTAGCTTCTGAATCGCAAATTGTCCACTGTAGCCAACACATTCTCCTCATAGGTAAGATTGGGCCATCATTTGAAAAGGAGGAAGATAATATTCCTTTCCTTTGATGTTAAGGATTATCTTGCCTATTACATATAATTGTTAAGTAAGTACTTTCTATTTTTGGGTTGTTATTTCCAACTTTAGCAGTAAATCATGACACTAAATCTTTAATATATTCCTACATAAAATGCTCCAACATATTTTAGCCTATAGAATTATTTGTTTTGTAACTGTGGTCTCCAGAACTTGGAAATTAATAAATATCTTCAGCAGCTTAGTGAATATTGGCCTCTAGAGCAACATACTTTGCATATAGCTAGAATTTTTGCCTTAGGATTGTGTCCATACTAATTGTTCTTAGCAATTTCTGCCTTGGGATTACTTGTTCCTCAAAAGTATTCACTTTTAAATTTTATTTTACATTTTGTGATGTCATTCTAAAATATGTTCCCCTGAGTGTAACTTCGATTGATGTTTTCATAGTAGAGAAATGCCTCATTTTCCATCTGGTCTTTAAGCATTTAAAGTAAGACAAAAATGTCTGTGTGTGCACCTTCTGAATGAGTGTTAAAATTTTCATGTATGTATTCACAAGGACACATAGTCAAATACAAAGATATACTCAATATATGCAACCAAATGGTGTAGACTCAGGAAAAAAATGGGCTTAGGCACATGGCCCACAGATTTCAGTGGGATAGAATATGTCACTATCATTATGTTTTCATATTTGATTTTAAAAATCAACCCGAGAAAGAAAAATGCTTAGAGGTTTTGTTGTTTTATTTCTCATTAATAACTAAAAATTTTAGACACTTACTATGACTTAGGCACTGAGCTAGCTCTCCCGCTTGCTAGTCATTTTAGTTTTAAAAACATTACAAAAAACATCTTTCTGTATCACTTGTTTAACAATATTATTCAATAAGCAGTCAGTAGTTTTCATTACTTTCCACTCCTGCACTGAGTTATTCTCCACATTATCCATCATCTTTTCCTGAAAGTTTAAATAACGGTGATTACTAGTAAATATGAACTATATAATTTTTCACCTGTCTTTCCAGCTGATTAACCATCAATCTATAACATAATCGCTAAAATGCAAATGACACTTTTACTAATTATAAGAATAAATAATATTGTGACTATGCCCAAGATGTCTCCATTCTTATGTTAGAGTCTACACCAGTCTTATTTGACATTTGAGGGGGACTCCATTTTTCTCCCCATAGAAGTTTTAGGGGAATCAACTGCATGAGCCCTAGAGCCACCTCTTAAAATAACCTCCCATCACTATCTGCTGCTAGGTCTGCCTTCGTTATCTCTTACAGAGTTTGTTGCTGTTGCATTCTCAGTGGGCTCCCTTCCTTCAAACCACCCTCCACTCTATGTGAGAGTGATTCTTCTATCAAAGAAATCTAATCTGTAGCTTACACCTGTAATCCCAGCACTTTGGGAGGCCGAGGCAGGTGGATCACGAGGTCAGATGCCATCTCAAAATAACATTGAAAAATAAATCTAGATCAATATTTTCCCTTTCTTTGGAAAATAGAAATGGGCTCAAAAATGAAATACATCCCTTGAAGTTCTGCTTTTACATGTTTGTTTTTCTTTTTCATAGAATGGGCATAATTTAATTTCATTGAATCACAGTGATTCATATCCACTAAATACCAAACTCTCTGCCAAGTGATATGCATGGTAGCAAGGGAATAAGATGATTAAAGATATAAGTGTGAGAGGTGCTCCATGATTATGCAAGCTAATATTTATACATCAAGATGTCTTTTGTATTAAAATATTTACTTATTACAAAGAAAATCTTGAAGATGAGTGCAGAAATAGACTTAGACATGGGAGAAAATGTTCACAACTAAATAAGTACAATATAGAAGTTTCCATTATTTCAGAATAGATGGTCAGACCAGCCTCACAAACATAGTGAAACCCCATCTCTATTAAAAATACAAAAAAATTAGCCTGCATGATGGTGAACACCTGTAATCCCATCTACTCAGGAGGCTGAGGCAGGAGAATCACTTTAACTCGGGAGGCAGAGGTTGCAGTGAGCCAAGATCCCGCCATTGCACCCCAGCCTGG
>NW_016107442.1:1216152-1329044 GCF_001604975.1 Cebus imitator
AAAAAAAAAAAAAAAAAGGAACCTACTATGTTACTACCTTGCTAGAAAATTTCCCTCATATTCTATTGTCATCAGGACATCTCTTCTTCCAGATTTGGCTTCCACTTTATATTCTAAAAACTGCAAATTTTAATTTTTCCGGAAACACACTACTCTATCATTATCCTAGGACTTTGCACATGCTGCTTCTTATGTCTAAAAAAAGCCCTCAATTTCACTGCCTGCAAAACACATCCTAATTCCTGAAGATTATTTGATTCTCCAAGGCAGACCAAGGTAGCCCTCCCTTTTTGTTTTCTGTGCACATATATTTTACTACTTATATCATTTTTAAAATTCTGTTTATGGAAATCTTCAATTCTCTGCACTGTAAACATTTTAAAGATTGGAACTGTCCCCTTTCATCCATAATGCCTGATGCAGAGCAAGCACTCAGACGTTTGTTGAGTATGTAGTAGTACATTTTTAAAATGCTACTTTTCTTCATGTCCTTTTTGTGTTGAAATAGTACTCATCAGATTCCTTGGACATTTTAAGAGAAACCAGTTGGAGTTTCTGTCTTTCCTTATCATTTTAATCTCTGCATTTATTTTAATATTTCTTTTTGTCCAATTTGTTTATAAGGTTACTATATTCATTTTCACTACTCAACTAATATTACAAAAGTTTGATTCCATCTTCTACATTTTCTCTTGAGAAAGGTTTCACATAGTTTTCTGCTTAAATTATCACACAATTTAACAAAAACATATGTACAGCATTTGTGTGTATAAGTATGTACAACATGCATGTTACCCAAATAAATTTCTGGGAAATTAGGTACAAGAAAGAAATAAGTTGTAAAAAATGAATACAAATGAAGAATTTTCTTATCATGAATACAAAGTCTTCATGAAAATGGTTTCTCTGCACATAGTGAATATATGAAGGCTTTTGAAGATAATTTTTCTACTATTCTTTCAATAGTAGAATTCTTTCTGGTCTATCATTCCTTCAATGACAATTAGAGACTGCTCAATATATACATGTACAATTAGGAATTTTACCGAAATAAAGATGCAAACACTCAAATGATTAGTAGTAAACTCAATAATGGCCTGTGGAACTACAAGTATGGTTTCATCTATAAATGTATTTTACACTATTTTGCTATGGAGCTATCAAAGTTGCTATAAGGAGTATGTACTATGTAGCTTCCTACATAGTGTTTCCTTGGGAATTAAGTGAAACAAACTAAAATGTTTGAAAAATCTTTTATCATAAAAAAGGTTTTTATTATGTATGATACAATATACTTTTAAAAATTATTTCATCTATATTTCTAACAGACATAAAATATTGAATGTGTTTTCACATTAGTTTGCCTGAAAAGCACTAAGTTATAAAAACATCAATGTGAAGCCAAAGTAATGTTGTAGGCTAGCTAATTTGTGGGTGAGTTTGAAGTAGTAATAATATCAGAAAAGTATAAAACTGCAAAATGGTAACAAGTGCTCGGTGTGTTAAAAATTTTCTAATAAAATTCTGAACTAAAGTAGAATTGCTCGAATTTTAACTTTTGTAACATTTTCTAAATTTTGCCCATTTTCCATTGCATTTTGTTATCCTTAAGTTGAATATATTTATGTTTTAAAATATTTTCACAATGAAATACTTTCAAGGTGAAAACAACTGCACTTTAAAATTACCAACCTATTTGTTATTTAACAACACAAATTCAGAATATTGAGTATTTATTTCTTTCGTACCATGTTACATTTAAACATGGTATCATTTGCCTTACTTATTTCATCAATATTGTCTGAACAGTAGTCAAGTTTATCTATATGCGCTGTAAAAATATTAGTCGGTGTGTATTGTATTATTTAACATTTAGCAAAATTAAAATACTAACCATTACACAGCATGATAGATATTCTATTAGTTGAAATATCACTAAGTACATCTTAAACAATTAAAAATCCATACTTGATTTCATGAGTACTTGTAATTATTTTAAATCAGCCAGTACACAATAGGCTAAAGGCAAGTTGACCAAATCTAACTTCCATGTCTTTAAATTTAAAAATCAGATGACTTTAAAATATGTGGATTCAAAATTGAGTATTATTTAATAAATTAAAGATCCAAAATTTTGAGTAGGACAAATGCAGAAATAGCATGCGAAAAGAGTTAAGCATATATGGGAGGTAGTTATCTAAATAGAAATGAACAGGAAAAGACATTTTAAAAATTACATTTGTAATTTATGCCTACAACAAAGAATTAATGCCCAGAATCTACAAGGAACTCTAACAACTCAACAAGAAAAAAACAAACAATTTCATTAATATGTGGGCAAAGACATGAGCAAGTATTTCTCAAAAGAAAACATGTGAACAACCAACAAACATAAAAAATGCTCAACATCGCTAATCATCAGAGAAATAATAGCAATTGTTTATAATAGCCATTCTGACTTGTGTAAGATGATGGCGTGGATGCAGAAAAAAAGGGAATGCTTAATCACTGTTGGTAGGAATGTAAATTAGTTCAATTTCAATCTCTATGGAAAACAGTACAGAGATTTCTCAAATAACTAAAAATAAAAATATTATTTGAACTATCAATCCCACTACTGGGTATCTACCCAAAGGAAAAGAAATCATGATATAAGACACCTTCACTCATATGTTTATTGTGGTATTACAATAGCAAAGTCATGGAACCACCCTAAGTGTCCAACAACAATTGATTGAATAAAGAAAATGTGTAACATACACGGCATGGAAAACTATACAGCCAGAAAAATGAATGAAATCATGTCCTCTCCAGTAACATGGATGGAGCTGGAGCTCTGAAAAAGGCAGCCAAGAGTAAAGGCAGGAGGATGTAGGAGCAAACACGAGAAACCAAATTGTTATAACTTATGTTCTTACTAAATATTCTCCATGATTCATGAAATTTCCATATAATGGTTTGAAAAAGCAAGACAGAAAGTCTATAAATAGACTGAAAAGAACTAGATATCAACTTTATAGCAATCTATCACTTAGCATTCAAAATTTTATACCTCAAAAGTTGATCTAAGTAATTAATTCTGAGGATTTGATACAGTCAGAATCAACTTGCTATTAATTATCCTGTTGCCATAGACTAGATCATGTACAGACTTGAAGGAGGCTTTGCATCTATTGAAGAACAGGGAGGGGAGCACTACACACTGGGGTCTGTTGGGGGGAAATAGGGGAGGGACAGTGAGGGGTGGGGAGTTGGGGAGAGATAGCATGGGGAGAAATGCCAGATATAGGTGAAGGGGAGGAAGGCAGCATATCACACTGCCAAGTGTGTACCTATGCAACAATCTTGCATGTTCTTCACATGTATCCCAAAACCTAAAATGCAATAAAAAGAAGAAAGAAAGAAAGAAAGAAAGAAAGAAAGAAAGAAAGAAAGAAAGAAAGAAAGAAAGAGGGAAGGAAGGAAAGAAAGAAAGAAAGAAGAATAGGATTTTCAACTAGCAGAGTTCAAAGCAGAAAAGTGCTGGGATGACCCTAAGGCAGCTAACAGCTTTCCCTTTTACAGCTAAGTTTATCATATGTTATACATTCTACTTTTCTCCCTCTATATTTTCTTCATTCATCCACATTATTTTGTCACATTTAAAAAAAAAATTTGCTATGAAGAATGGAAGCTTGGAAGGTGTCCAGATTGTGCATCCAAGATCTTCTTCCCTGCTCCCAACACTGTCTTCCCCACCCACAGTATGCTAGGTATTGGGGCAGAAATGGCGAGGGAAATAGACATGATCTGCTCTTACCAAGATCATAATAGGTGAGTTTTACATTATTCCAAATGACAAATTAAGCTGTGATAAGTGCTGCACAGACAAGATTCAGGGAAATAAGAGAACATTTCACAGAGAATAGGAAAAATGACATTATAGTAGTTACAGATATAAAGTAATATTAAGCAGCTCTCAGTTTTGCAAACAATCCTGTATCTTAATGTTTTGTCTTTCTCTCTGTTCATTCTAATTTATCTTCACAGGTAAGTTTCTTAAAGTTTCTCTTGGCCTTTTTGCCAGAGTATCAATCATTCTCTCTTCATGATTTAAAAAATTTTTCCTTTTATGATATTCTAAAAAGACCAAGCTATGCCTACCTCCTTTAGAACTTGATCGAGGAAGGAACATGGGCTTGAGAATCAAGGAAATGTATGATTGAAGCCATTTTAGCCACTTCACAATTGAAGTTTTTTATAAAATTTCTAAGTTTTTTTGGGCCTGTTATTTTTTTAAGCTTTTTTTTTTTTTTAAACAAAGTTGTCAGACTTTGAAAGACTTGAGTTAAAGGTCTATAGGCTTCATTAGAGAGGGAATATGACTGTAGAGAAAGATGTCTAAGACAACTGTAAGACGATTAAATTAATATAACTCCATAATAGGGTACCTATTAAATGCTGGGTTCATCAGCTGAGAATAGAAAAGAAAAGATCTCAGAAATATTTAAAGAGTGGAATTCCAAATCAATATGCAGAACAGGGAAATTTAATGAATTTTTAGTATTCTAGACTCATTTTAGCCCATGCTATTAAAAATTCTATTCATTTACTTTTTCTCTTGCTGATTTTGCGCTTTAAAAGTACCAAATTTGTCTACAGGAAGACAACAGGCTGCTCCTCTGGTTCTATTTATTAAGTCTGGTTAATACAGCTTCATCTTTTCAGAGACAAACCTGCTCTAATGTTTGATTAATTTTTAATCTATCCATTCACCCAATAAATATTTATCAAGTGCCCACTATGTGCCAAGGTACTAGATTTTTTTTTTTAGCTGGGCATTCAGTAGTGATAAGAACAGAACTGGTTCCTGCCTTCATAGAACGTTTACTTTAGTAGAGGATATACATAGTTAAAAATAAACACACAATACTATACAATTACAAAATGTGATGATTAGGGGCAGTCAAAAGCAGACTCTAACCTATAAACAAGAACGGAAAACCTGCATTATGGTAAAATGGTCAGTATAATGAGGCCTGATGGAGAAAACCACCAGCCTTTACCTGACATATACTTCTGCATTAGTTTTACTATTTTATTTAATTTCATAAATATCCCCATCATAGATCAATGAGAAGATCAAATGTGTATAAGCCAACATTGCAATCCAACTGCATTCCAACACTGCAGGTTCTCAATAAATGTTAGTCTCTTTCTATTATTCCTTCTCCAAATTATTCTAATCTGACTTTAAAGGGATATTCCCTTCTACAGCTTAATAAATAATTGTGTTAGCAAATAGCAGAAATACGAATTTGTAATAGGAAACACAAAGCAGAAAAAATGCATCATTATTTTTTACTTAGATTTACAGGCAGTTGATCACTCCTGTATGGCACATATATATGTTCTTTTTGTTAGAAATATATTATGAGGCAGTTGTAAGAATAAAAACATATCACACAGTAGGGAATCAAGCCAAAATTATTGAATGAAATATCTTATAACTTGAAATAAAGAAATTCCGTGACAATTTATGGTAAAATTCAGATATTAAAAAATATTTGAATAAAATGGAGGGAGTTCATAATTTTCAGTTCATCACGGAATAAAAACCTGCCAACTATAAAGATATTTTCACATTTAATAATCTTAGTGATGTTCTTTGTTCTTAGAAAAAATAAAGGTAATAAAATAAATTACTAAGCTAGTAAGTTATGTCACTGTAATGAATGAAAATGGAATGATTTTAAGTTGAGGATCAATATTATTTATTACCAGATGCTCTACTGATAAAGCTGATAATGTAATAATCAGGGAAGTAAAATTCACCAGCAGTTTCACATCTCTCCTCATAAATTCAATTTATTGTAGCTTTACCCGATACACCAACTTCTCAGTATAGGCAAAGTCCATGGGGCATGTTATTTAGTATAACTTTAATGCAAGTAAATTCCATCATTATACAAAATTTATAGAGCATACAAAGCAGAAGGAAATCACTATGATAAGAAATAAAATAGACTACATAAGAAAACCATTTTAAATGTTACATATTGCTTTCAATACGTTATGTTTCCAGCTTACTCTTCTCCTTTTATCAACCTGTAACAGCTTTTGGTTCCCCTTCCCTATGATCTGGATTTGATCAATTCTCTCCTGTGTCCAGATTGATCTTGCTCCCACATCCGTCTTATTTAACTCTCACACTCTTGTTTCCTTCTAAACTCACTCTTTCTTTCTGACTTTCCAATGATGGCAGGTTTCTGCATCTTAGAATTAATCCAAATTTGTCCATTACAGAGGAACAATTGTCGTTTTCAAAAAATCCTTTCTCAGCCAAACTCTTTAAACTGCGGCTCATCTACTCTCTCGAATATTAATCGACACCCCTTTTCCTAACACTCTGAAAGGTGGCTTATCGACCTACCACTCTATCAAAATGGAACCCTCTAAGAATAATACGTAGGTCAAATTTCAAGACCTTCTCTCAGACCCCAGCTTGGTTAACTGGCAGCAAATGTTGCCTCTGGAGATCATTTTTCCTAGAAGTCTCTTCCTCCCTTACCTATGAGAGCCCTCTGCTGTCTTTATTTAGGTTCCTGAGCTTCTCCTCTCTTACTCACCTTTTCATCAGCCAGCTGATGGTTTTAAATATCAACTGTTTTTTCTATTATGTTAATTACTCCAAAATCTTTGCCTCGAGTCCTTATCTTGCTTGCTCCAACATTGTTACAGTCTGTATTATTTTAGTACTTCTAAATGTATCATTGGTCCTTAAGTATTTCACAAATTGAGTTCACCGTCATCTTCCTTCCCAGTTTTGGTCCTGCTCCTCACCTTCTTATAGGCAATGATATAACCACAACCTCCCCATCCCTCATACTTGAAACTCTGGCAGGGTCTTTGGTTTATTCTTCTCCATTACTCCTTTATCTCATCAAATCCCAAATCCTGTGAATTCTCTTCCTGCATTTGCTATCACAGCTGTTTCCACATCACCATTCCTACTGTTATTGACTAGCTTCTGCTCTTCTGACATCTCCACTGGACCAAAGAAATAGCCTCCTAAGAGGCCTCTTGCCTTGCAATCTCTCCTTTTGTCAAATCACTGGGATACAGCCATCACACTATTCTAGAAAAATCAGATTAAAGCTCCTATGTTCAAATGCATTCCAAATAAAGTCCAAGATCCTTATATCAACATAACCATCCATGAATGGACTCCAATTATATTTACAACTTATTTTCTGGTACTATCTCATATATCAAATATCACCCAAGCTGAATTCCTATTTGATCACATCTTGTACCTTCATTTCTACTACCTGGCTCATGATGTTAGATTAATTCTGAAAGCCTTATCCTCATTTCTGCAGTTTCATTTACTACCTATCTTTCAAGGTCTAGCTCAGTCTTATTTCTACACAAAGGCTTCCATGCTTGAGTTACTAATTATGAAATGATTACTATATGCTAAGCACACACAGCTCTGTGTGTTAATTATTTCACATCGGACTGACAACCACCCTTAGTTTTAGATGAGGATATAGGCTCTCAGAGGATATGTAACTTGTCCATGGTCTCACAAACAGGAATGATAGGTACACCTGGGGTTCCAACTAAAACTTTCTGACTCTAGTTAACCATCGTACCTTGCCCTCAACTTTATGCCCTTTGTAATACCTTGCACTTGATGTGTTCATCTCTCTTATGTTTTTCACTGTGTACCTCATTTAATAGTTTTCAATTTGCATGTCATATTGGCTAATCACTTGATGGAAGATCTCTGGAAAATTCATGGTGCTTTTAGATAGTAAGTGGTTATTTAATACATGTTTGTGACTGCATAGATGACTATATAGTTCCCTTATGAGAAAATTTACTATGTTATTCTACTCTCTACTTTATCACATCTAATATCTTCTGACCAAGCTTCAAGGTCTTCAGTGATCTGTACTTTTAAAATTAGATGGAGATGGCTGGGCGTGGTGGCTCACGCCTTTAATCCCAGCACTTTGGGAGGCCAAGGCAGGTGGATCACCTGAGATTGGGAATTTGAGACCAGCCTGACCAACATGGAGAAGCCCCATCTCTACTGAAAATACAAAAATATTAGCTGGGTGTGGTGGCGCATGCCTGTAATCCCAGCTACTCAGGAGGCTGAGGCAAAAGAATCTCTTCAACCCGGAGGTGGAAGTTGATATGAGCCAAGATCATGCCATTGCACTCCAGCCTGAGCAACAAGAGTGAAATTCCATCTCAAAAAAAAAAAAAAAAAATTAGATGGAGGTGTATTCTTTAGGGCATTATTTTTCATGATGTCTCAACATTAACCTATTATTCTAATTAGGTTCAACTATAATCTCTCAAACAATGCCCACTGCCACCTCTGTTCTTTGCTGTCAATGTTTCTTTTTCAGGAATGTCACCTGTCTCTTTCCAAGTTATAACTTATTCTTCTTTCAAGGTTCAGCCAAAAAATACTTAAAGATGTCTTCTAGAGGTAAGGCAATTTTCTATCAATTAAAATTTTGATGAGAATGATATTATTACGTGTATACATTATTCAGTGTCAAATTTCCAGAAATCAGAATTCCTGCAGAGGTTCATTTCTTAAACTGCAAAGCTCTAGGCACACTATTAAGCACATGGTAGATACTTTAAACTAATGGCAGTGGGTCCTGTGAACTAAGATTATTCTCATATAAGGTATATTTGACAAGTTACTTTACTGTAATTAAATGAATTGGTTAAAAACGAGATTTTTTTTTAAAAAACAACTTTTTGGTCTACTACATAGGCTTATTCTAAGAAGTTATTCCTATTATTTTAACCCCAAAAAATCCAAGATAATTTAATTTAGTTACAATTTAGAATTGGCCTATAAAATAGCTGGCATGGTGGCTCACACCTGTAATCCCAGCACTTTGGGAGGCTGAGGTGGGCAGATCACCAAGTCAAGAGATCGAGACCAGTCCGACCAACATAGTGAAACCCCATCTCTACTAAAACTACAAACAATTAGCAGGGTGCTGTGGTGTGTGCCTGTAATCCCAGCTACTCTGGAGGATGGAGGCTGAGGCAGGAGAATTGTGTGAACCCAGGAGGTGGGATTAAAGTGAACCGATATTCATGCACTCCAGCCTCGGTTATAATGCAAGACTCTATCTCAAAAAAAAAAAAAAAAAGAATTAGCATATAAAATAATAATATAATGGGTAGGATGGTTAAGAGGAGTTTTCTTAATGAATATTGAGGTAATGTTTTTCTCTAGTGCTTATTTTTCAAGACTGCAAAAGCATTCCATTTTATATCTTATGTGCCCTTGTTTCATCCACATGACTTATACTTGGTGAGGACATAGAAATGCATTCAGCAGCTGCACACAAAATATGTGTGCATTTTCATCCTAACTGGAAACCATCATCCTCAGCAAGCTAAAACAGGAACAGAAAACGAAAGACTTCATCGTCTCACTCATAAGTGGGAGCTGAACAATGACAACACACGGACACAGGGAGGGGAACATCACACACCAGGGCGTGTCAGGGGATGGGGGGTGGGGGAGTAGGGTAGCATTAGGAGAAATACCTAACGTAGATGACAGGTTGATGGGTGCAGCAAACCACCACAGTACATATATACCTATGTAACAAACCTATGAGTTCTACACATGCATCCCAGAACTTACAGTATAATAATAAAAACCCAAAAAACAAAACATGTGTGCTGTACTTTGTCGTAAGAATTTAACTTTTAATGGAGGTAGACATTGCTTCAAGTAGGCTAAAACATGCACTATATAAAAAATCTTTACATTTGTCTTTATAATATGATCCTTTTAACACTTTGCATTCAACAATCAATTCAAATAAAATAGTGAAACTGCATTTTAAAACATGAGCTCCCAAAAAAGGCAGAGAATTGCCTAACTGTATTGTTTCTGTGTTGTTTACTAACCCCAGCTTGGTCCCTTTTTATACTCCTACTGCTCCAAACTGAGACACAGACAAGCATAGATGTTCAGCACCAACGGGTGGAACCAGGTCTAAACAATCCTGCTTATCTTGTTTTTCCTAAAAAGGCATTCCCTTTTAGGAATTCTATCAGTGCAAGAAAAAACATGACAGCCACTTTAACATGGTATGTTTTTAAACAAGCAGAGTGAGAATCAATACACTTCTGAAGGGAACATTTGTCTAAGCCAATTGATCAGATGTGCCTTTGATAAATCCCGAATTTCCCAAAGAAAATCAAAGTGTGGTTCACTGGGGAGGTGGAGAGATAAGAAAGAATTTCAGGCACATACATTTCTGTGATGGTCTCTGGAAGATTTGTGGGGATCTCAGTGAGACCTTTCCCACGACAGTCTACGATATTGTTGCTACAGGCACAGGCGGCAGGGCAGTGCAGAACGCTACAAGAAGGAGCCATAAATGACTGGTGACCTAAAAAAGAAATAAACAGCAATTGTATATTTCCTCCTGAATATTATGATTGTGAAACATACAGACTTAGCTCAAGTAACAAAGCATCTCACAGAAATAAATCTCTTTAAATATCTGATCATAAAAGGGTGCTATATTTCTAAAATATATTTTAGGAGGCATGCATTTGTATATTCAGGTCAATAAAGCAAATGAGAGAAAGTAAATGAGATTTTAAAAACTGGTCATAAAACTTCTAATTTTTAAAACCATTGTGAGAAAAGCTAAATTCAGTTTCAAAATCAGAATTATATTCAAAACTACTCCAATTTCAAAAAAACCCCAGCAACGCCAGACTTATTTGTATTCATTCCTAATGAGCTTAAATAGGGCTTGGTCCTTATCAAATTCATATGGATTTATTTACTTTGTAATTTCTTTTCAAAAAGAAAACAAAACAGTAATACTTCCATCAGAATATATTGTTGCTCAAATTAAATAATCATACACCAATAAATGTGGAGAAAAATTAGATAATCCAGAATCTGATGTCTGATAGGTTCAAAATTACCAATTCCTCTGAAATTATAATAATAATTTGTATAAAGTCATGCTGTTATTGCTAATAAAAATGATTCTTTTTGGGGCTTCAACTAATTTAAAATTTTAGTATAAGTAGCTCCCTTCTTTTATGTATAAAAGATGTACTTTTATAACTCAATATTTAGAACAATTTTTAAACGAGACATTAATGGTTGAAAGGTGAACAGACTATCCGCATAGTTGTACTAAATAATTATCCAGAAATGCATGGTTTCTGGAAGACTGTGGGGCCTGCCCTCTCCAACCTGCTGGGAAAAGGCTCTGGTGGTGGTGATGCCAGGGAATGCTGCAAGCCAGCTGCTAATCCTATCCCTCTAAACAAGCTCTTAAATTACAAAAATACCCTCAATCTAAAAAGGAAATGTGAACTTGCCTTCTTCCTCATCTAGAAAACAGAAAGGAAAAAGTGAAGAAAGAAAAAAGTGGTTAGTAATGAACTGTTAGTCACTTCATTATTTAATTTATTAAAAAAGCAATCAGACATATTGAAAACATCCCATGATATTATAGGAAAACTTTGCTTAGGTTATAAAACGTGAAAAATATATACAAAAATATAAAAGATAACCCTGTAATAGCATCAAGTACTAGTAATGTCTTTCTGCCCTGCCTTTAAAAATCTGTTAACTACTTATGATGCATTATGTGTTTCTTAAAATTTTGTTTGTTGTGTTTTAAACAGTTACTTCTGAAGCTGACACAGAACTGACCATATATATATATATAAATAAGATACTATGTATCAGTATAGGCGTGTGTGTCTGTGTGTATGTGTGTGTATGTGTGTACGTGTGTGTAATCAAACCATCTCGGTTGAGATCCTTGGACTAAACTATGTAAACTTCAGCAGGGTTATTCTTTTTCACAGTGCTTCAATCTCCAAATATAGAGATAATATTACATTTCTCATATAGTTGTTATGAACGAGGTGAAGTGAGGTAAATACATGTGAAATAGTTAGGTTGGTGCTTATGTACATTAAAAAAACTCGGTAAACATTAGCTATTGATTGATATTTCTATTTCTTATCTTTTATTTTTTGAGATGGAGTTTCTCTCTTGTCACCCATGCTGAAGTGTACTGGTGTGATCCTGGCTCACTGCAACCTTCGTCTCTGGGTTCAAGTGATTCTCCTACTTAGCCTCCCAAGTAGCTGGGATTATAGGCATGCACCACCATGCACAGCTAAGTTTTGTATTTTTAGTAGAGACGGGGTTTCGTCTTGTTGGCCAGGCTGGTCTGGAACTCCTGACCTCAGGTGATCCACGTGCCTCTGCCTCCTAAAGTACTGGGATTACAGCCGTGAGTCACTGTGCCCAGCCTTATGTCTTATTTTCATTTTCAGAGTTTTGTTACTAAAGTCGGTCATTTAATTGTTTTGAGTAAAACTGAACCATTAGTACATATGTACGCATGAAAAGTATTTTGTTACTTTGCAATTATGGCTGAATTGCACTTTGAACACTTTGAATTTCATAGCAGGGATCCAGGATTACCTAATCACTTTTTTTCAGTTGTTAACGTAAAAGTAGCTATAAGTTATTACTTAACATCATTTAACAATTTTCTAAATTTCCCCAGAGTGAAAACTGAAAAGTGTTTCATCATAACTTAGATACAAGTAACCAGTACTTCCCAGCCGATATAAGGTCTCAGAACACATTTTCACTGAAAAAGAGGATCTTCATAGAGTGATTAGTGCACAATTGCACATTAGTGAATGACACTGAAACCTTCACACATGCAGTCCTCACATTCTGTTACATAACAGCATACAATAATAACAAAAACATCACTCTTCTTTCTCCCTTACCACTGCAGACAAATTCTCGTTTTTGAACCTCAGCTACATTATGGCCTCTCAGGTGGGAGGGGCCCATACACTGAGTGTACAGACCAACCCGGGGTCTTTGGCGAAGCCAGTCGGAGAGCCAGGCCAAGTGGCAGTCACAATACAGGTTGTTTGAATGGAGTCGACTACATGAGAAAAAAGAAGTGTAAAGCAAGAAAACAGGAAGTTGTTATTTCATTAATAATAATATACGCCTTTAACAGAGAAGTAGATAAATCTACGTAAATTCCCATATAACTAGTTTTCCTAAAAATTAAACTGATGTACAATCACAGAATCAAGTCTCTCTTCATTTAGTCTGAGCTAAGCAATTTATAGAAGCTTGAATATGTCCATAAAATTATGTTTTAAATGAACATATTTCACTTATGTTCATTTAAAAGAAGAAAGAGAAAAAAATAAGTCCAATGCAAATTGTGCCATGGTTCCAACATCCTGACAGCCAATGCGGGTGGGGTGGGAGAGTGGGGAGACAGGGCGAGGGGCAAGTTAGTAAAAGTTGTAGCTCCCAGTTTGAAATATCAGTAAGTCCTGCCCTTACGAGTCTCTATAGAAACCACTTGCTAAACCTTTTCAGCAGGTCACTTTCATTTTTTGCTGAACAAGACAGAATAATAATTTAATATAAAACACTTTTCACATTGTTATTCTGATTTCCTTCTCTTGTTGTTTAATCACAGAAAAGGGATTAGCTCCTTTGGCTACTGGAAACCTATCCTCAAAGGGCAGGGACTGAAATTAAAAGGCACAAATGGCTGGGAGTGAAGGAATTAAGTGAGTTGCTCTATGTTGGCAGGATCCACACAAGATCATGGATTGCTTCCAAGTGGCAAATAGCACTTCTCCATTAATAAAATATCAGAAAAATGTATCCACTAAATTAGGTAAATGACTTCAAACTAGCTTTTATGTTTTCTCAAACTAAAGAAAAGGACATCCAAAGCTATAAATCAAAGCACCGTTCCCAGAACCATCTATGACACAGTAATACCATTTTAGTCCTTTTAAGCTGATGTGTTCAATTCTAACCCAATAACAGTAATGGATATTAAAACATGGAACTCAGTCCAGAAAGATAATTAGACTATAAAAATGAAATTTTTAAGTAGCAATGATATTATAGAATAATGAGCCAACAAAAGCAAAGGAATTTAAAGTTAAATGGCTGCTTTACATTCTCCTCGAGCCTGTAGATAAGAAACACATTGTTTGCTTCAAAACTAGAAGGTATACCACAGAACAAAAAAGCTACATTTTGGGAAAGATGGATGACCTCTGGCTCGGTTTGCTTGCAAGTTGAAGTTCTGTCCTTTGGAAGCCATAGAGGCACATTCCATATCCTTGTATTCTAAC
Source organism: Cebus imitator (assembly GCF_001604975.1). Classification (NCBI taxonomy): domain Eukaryota; kingdom Metazoa; phylum Chordata; class Mammalia; order Primates; family Cebidae; genus Cebus; species Cebus imitator. The sequence goes on from NW_016107442.1 coordinate 1,230,373, forward strand.
AATTTCCATCTAAACCAAGTACATTACAAAAATTCCAATTAGATGTGCACACATTTGAAATGAGAAAAGAACGTAAAAATTGAAAAACCTGATGAGTAAGACAAACTCATGGATTTCTATAAGAAAATAAGGGACACTGTCAAAAATTCAGATGAATGTTTTCACAGTTTCATTGTCATTATTTTTGCAAAAATTGAAAACTTGATCAATTTCTTTTTTAAAAATTCCCTGAAGTTAATGGGAAATTATAGTTTTGAGTGAACTGGGCTGTTAATTCAGTCAGATTAGTCTCAATCTGATAGCCCCAAGAATACAAAATCTAGCTATGTCTTTATACTTGTAGAAGTCCTTTATTTTGCTAAATAATATTCCAAGGACATTATAATGATGTGTTATTACATACAGTTAGATTTCAGTATGAAAAAAATAATATTAAAATTGGCATTGCCTAATTCATTCGAAAGCTGGTAATTCAAATTTTTATTAAAGAAATTAATATTTTTCAGTTAAAAGCTATCAGAAAATGAGGAGTATTTTGATAATGTAATCAAAATATTTTTACCCAACTTAAAAACACTTTTTTTCCAAGAAGTCTGATGCTTTGGTTTTGCTTCCAATCATGTCCTACATGTTATATGTAATATATTATTTTAGGTCAAGGTGATTCTGAAATTCAGTTCAAGTGAGATTTACCTCTGAAATTCTATAACTTAGAGTCCACCCTGGGCTTTAAGGATTTTAAAGCCTACTCTGGACTTTAAGGATTACTTTTTCTTCAAGAGAAAAGAAATAGCTGTAGTCAATACTTTATTAGAACAAAAATATCTTAATGTTCATCTGCAACCCCAAAGAAGATACTTTTAAATATAAATGCTGACACAACCTTAATTATAGAAGCACTAGAGGGTGATGCTATAATTTCACATTATAAGGTATGTTGGAGAACCAGTTTAGCTTTATTAGGTCTGCTTGCAGTACAGTAATAAAATCATAAAGATTTCCCATTTATCATTTCTGACAGCCAATCAAGGAGTCTTCCATTTCTTAATGAAATGTGACCTCCACAATAGCTCAAAGTAAACGTTCTTTTTATTTTTAACTCCAAAGTTCCCATAATGCATATCAGTTAAATCTTTCCAGTTTCCAGAATAACAGCTCATTTCCACAAATACCATATCCAGTCTTTTACAAAGTTGAGTTTTCCTTGTTTATCTTGTAAACTAGTGGTCCCGTTCTTTGCATACTGAACATGCTATTTAAGAGGAGCTTCAGTTGAATAATATGACCTTTACTTATACGGTGATTACTTACAAAGTCCTAAGTTTAGGCATATGGTTGAAACTTGCCACAGAAAGTCTAGTAATGTTGTTATTGTTGAGAGTGCTGTAGAATTAAAAAGAAAAGTTAGAATTTTTAGATACAAAAATTGATTGATCATTTTATATATTAACATAGAGAAAACATCTTGTACTATGCTTATGAAAGACCTGGTAGAGATGGCATAGAGAATGCCCTACTCTATAGACAAGTTGATAAATAATTTTCATAATTTAACATATTACTGTACATTGAGTTTTATTCAACATTTGCTATAAATTTCTGGCTTAATTCATAGCATCTTTGACTTTTTACATTCTACTTTATGTACCTTGTACATGCATGTCTATGATATTGGTTAAGAAATAAACACGGGATAGTTATAGTTGGAAAATTTGCCAAATTACATTTCCATAGAGAGGCATTATATGTAATTAGTGTCCATGAGTCAGTGAATGTATTTGAATTAATATTCTCTTACTCAATTCTCATAGCAACAATACAAAATCATTCCTTTCAGGCCTTGGAACAGAGTTCTGATAACTATTATTTACCATGGACATCAGCCACTGCTGAAACCTGAGTAGAAAGAGCTACATCTATATTTGGTACTTGCATCAGGTGGGGATGAAGTAACATGCTGTAGCACTGTGTTAAAAGATTAATCCATTCTAAAGGTTTTTAGTAGCAGCAGCATATATTGGCCTTTGTTTACTGCTGGGTGGCAGCTATCATGGTTACTTGAGGTAGCAGATCCAGGAATATGTGTGGTGAAGAGAGTTATGGTGAAAATAAATATCCTTGCTTTTTGGTCCAAATTTTTCCTACTTTTTCCCCAATGCAACTTTGTTAGTTTTATTATTATTATTACTGATTATTTCTACTACTACTGCTACCACTACTACCCATTCATTCATCAAATATTTCCTGAATGGCAATTATTTTATGGTAACATGGAGTATTATAAAAATAATTCAGGCATAAATCCTGTCCTAAAATAGCATACTGTCCACCAGAGGAGATGAACTGGACAAATTACAAAAACAATAAGGCTAAGATGTGAGCTTCCTTCACCCTTCAGAAAAATTTGGTTGTGATAAGAAAGTGGTAGAAGTTATCCCAGGGTGTACAGGCAAAGTGTGGACCTGGAAAGTAATTCTAACACTGGGGGAGACTGAAGATACACACTGAAGTGATGACTAAAGAAGGCAAATTCCTCTGAAGTAGGTAGGAGAAAGACAGCATCAGTGCTTCAGGTGGATGAAGTTGATACTGGACAAGTGTTTGAATTAGGGGTTGCACGTTCACTTGCCTACAGAAGCTGGGCAGAGAACAGAGATGAGAGAAGCAGGCCACGTTCAAAAATATACAATGATAGGCAAGAGAGATGGAAGAAAGCAGACAATTGGGGAAAGTGAAGAACATGGTACAGGCAAGAGAGATGGAAGAAAGCAGACAGTTGGGGAAAGTGAAGAACATGGTAAGCTAGCAAGCACAGTCTCTCTTGTGGCAGCTAATGTCTAGCTCCAATGGACTGTTGACCTGCTGTAAGGGAGGGCTGTTAAACAATCAGATTTTTCCAAGGTAATCTAGAAATAAAAAGTTTTAGATCAATCTTTCTAATGTTGACATGGTGGCAACTAACTAAAATATTTCAAACAGTCTGCAGACCACTTATGTTTGGGCTACACAAAATACATTTTTGAGGCCATTTTGAGCCAGTCGTTGGCTGCAGTTATCAATAGTGGGATCAGAGGTTCAAGGATTGACAAAAACTTTTTAGTAAAACAGGGCATGTCAGCTAGAGACTGAGACCCTTTACTACCTTGTTTTGCAAAGTACTGAATTATATAAGAACTAATCCAAGTGATTTGAATGAAGTCATAAAAAATAAATCACTTTATGGGGGACATACAGAGCACTGAATTTGTTGGTTCACTTTATTTAAAAGCTTTTAGCATTTTCCTACCTAGAGGTGAAATGAATTGTCTTTTTCAAACGCGATTAAAATATATCTTGATGGTTGAATGCAAAGGTTAAACTTCTCAATGGGATTTGCTTTCAAATGACCCCTTTTCCCATCTTCAAAATTTGTGCTGACTTAATACGGCTAAAATTTTTATAATATATAGCATTCTGAAATGTGACTTTGGGAATAAATTGTTCTAGGTACTTCACACAGAGCAAACATGTATAAATTTTGAACTATAGTTTCTCATATCTCCATGCAAAGTAAAACTTCCATTGAATGCCCAAGACTTCAGTTATCAATTTGAAGTCTTTTCTCAAACTCTGGTTTACATGATGCAACTGAAGGAATACATTATCTTAGTATTTTATTCAGTACTGACGCTGGAAAGAAGTATTGATACTGATACCCAATGACCAAAAAATATGTGGAACCAACAAAATTATTATTATTATTTTCTTTTTGATATGGAGTCTCACTCTGTCGCCAGGCTGGAGTGCAGTAATATCATCTGGGCTCATTGCAACCTCTACCTCCCAGGTTCAAGCGATTCTCCTTCTGCAGCCTCCCCAGTAGCTGAGACCACAGTCACTTGTTACCACCACCAGCTTATTTTTGTATTTTTAGTAGATAAAGGGTTTCACCATGTTGGCCAGGCTTGTCTCGATCTCTTGACTTTGTGATCCACCTGCCTTGGCCTCCAAAAGTGCTGGGATTACAGGTGTGAGGTACTGCACCCAGTGTATGTTTAAGATTAATAATAAATATGTGTGTTAAGTATGATTACTTGTATATGTTATGGTTATGGTCAACATCTATTCTGAAATAATGGAAACTTCTACATTGTACTTTAGTTGTGAATATTTTCTCCAATGTCTAAGTCTATTTCTGCACTCATCTTCAAGATTTTCTTTGTAGTAAGTAAATATTTTAATATGAAGGACATCTTGATGTATAAAATTAGGCTGTATAATCATGGAACACCTCTCACACTTATATCTTTATTTAATCATCTTATTCCCTTGCTACCATGCATATCGCTTGGCAGAGAGTTTGGTATTTAGTGGATATGAATCACTGTGATTCAATGAAATTAAATTATGCCCATGCTATGAAAAAGAAAAACAAACATGTAAAAGCAGAACTTCAAGGGATGTATTTCATTTTTGAGTCCAGTGCCCAAAGAAAGAGAAAATATTGATCTAGATTTATTTTTCAATGTTATTTTGAGATGGTATCTAAATATTAAGATAATAAGCAGTTACTTCTATATCCTACAAATCAGAATCTGACAATAAACTGGTTCTCCATGAAAATGCAACTGTTCAACTGCTTCCTTGCTTTCATTTACCTTGACTTTTCACTTGACTTCTTGGGCTCTAGTCACTCTTTGTACACTTATATATATATCCTCGTTTAACATACTTTCATCAATGATCCAGGGTGATTACCTCACTTTCTCCCATCTAGCTTCAGGATAATAATAGATTCACAAATGTCTTATGAAATTATTATTTTTTTAAATCTAAAACACTGGGAATCTGAGATTTAAGATGATGTGTAAGTTAATGTTCATTATTTCCACATAAGACAGTTCATCCTAAAGAGTCATGAATGGTAAAAATAAGCAAAACAGACAGTCATATTTCTAGAATCCTTTTTAGTGCAAATTCTCTTAAGCAAGCTCCTGACCAAATGTTTATAATAGGTAAACTTTTGTTGGATTTCACAAGCGATTCGGGCTTTATAAATTCTTAGCTTTTCATGGCCTTGTCCAATTTTGCCTTAAGTTATTTAACAACTGATTTTTCTAGAGGTTGTTTTAAATATCAGGATTGAAATAAGCAGCATTTAAAATAATGTCTGCTCAACTTCCTAAAATTTTAATATAAAATATTTCAGTCTTTTTAGAAGAAATTTACATTGTCTTCTATCATATGCTAGTTTTAATTATTTCTCCAGCAACCAAACTCTGACCAATATATACTTCTTTAAGACGTATATATTAGGGCCCTTAAAAGAGTTTCCAAGATTTTGGATTCCTATTTTAATTCCATGAACCATAAAATGTCACCTTTTTGTGTATTTCTCATTCTAAAGTCACTTTTTAGATATTTTGGTCAATCATGACAATCAAAATGTATGAGATGATTGTGTCTTCATAAATGTACTGCTTCTAAAGACAACAACATTAATTTATAGCAAATAAGCAAATGTCATTACTATATTTGTGGGTAAAGGGTTTCAGTGCCTAGCATAGTGTTTGCTCCACCCTATAAAATATACACAGTAGGTATTCAATACATCTATGTGTATATATACGTATATCGAATAAATACACTGAATAACTACATATTTTAAAGAATTTAAGTTTTTTGAAAACTTAATAACAAGGTACTTTGTGGGATTTAATTCATCCAAAATAGTCAGCAAACTGCATAAAATGGTGGGCATTATTCCTATTTTTAGTTTGGAACCTTGGTTTAACAATACATTTTTGGCTTGATCAGCTCTGTTTGATTAAATAACTCTTGTGGTAGTCTATTTAATGAATTTTAGTGATACTAACTATGGTTTTGCCATGAAGCCACTACGATAAAATCACTCTAGTTATTCTGACTCTGAGAATAACTAGAATCAGTTGGTTTACCATCAGTGGGTTGTGTATATTAAAAATGGTTCTGGTATACAATTTAAATAGTGGTCTTAAAGCTAAAATGTGTACGATAAGCACTTTGAATATTTTTCTCTTAGAAATTTAGACCATTATCAATAGAAACAAAGGTGGCCTCTCCTGTAGTTAGAGATCAGTCTATATTTTTATATTTCACATTTTATCCCACTCAATATATTCACACATAAATGCCTTTTAAAATAATTAATAACTCAGTACATTACATAGCTGAAAATTCCATTACTTTTCTTGCAATTAAAATCAAAACCTTATAAAAATGCTGCTAAAACAAACCATTCTGGCTGAAAAACTAATTTTTTTTCAGAATTACATTCCATTCCCCAAACTAGATTTACAAAGTAATGAATACTTTTTGTGTGTGAGGAAGAGGATTTTATGATTTCTCGATAACTTTTAACAAATTGACTAAAAATTCAAAACACCCTCACATTTAATTCAATTTTAGATTGCTGACTAAATTTTGTCAAAGATGAAAAATTGTGGAGGAATTGTAAGTGTATTTAAAAAGCTACAAATGTGAATTTTGGCTGAAAAAGATTCCAAAAGTGTATAGGCGGCATACAATGCTTTAGTAACTATAATTTTCAATAAAATTCGTAATTTCATTAAAATTACTTTGCTAAGTCAACGGTCAATAGAGATTACTTAGTTACCTCTAAACAATTTGTTAGTCAAGTCTACCCAGCAAAGAAAGAGGGCGGTTGCCAATTATAATTCAAGTCTGCATGTTGTACATTAAAAAGTAAGCAGTGAAGACTTGAAAATGGATCTAATGGGTGGCTTATTAACCTTAGGAAGCAGATTTCAAAGTATTCTTACAAAAATAATGTTAAATCACCCAGTTAAAAATTTTATTTTTTAATGAGAAACTGTTTCCATTGCTTAACAACGGCAAATAACTCCAAGATATCAGCTACTAAGGTTTGTTTTTTGATGTTGTTTTTCCTGTAAAGTTGACTTTATCTCCATATTTAGCAATGACAAATTCTGTGAATCTTACAAAAATATTTTATTATAAGAAGAACATTTGAGTGACCTTAGACAATTTCACCTAAACATACAGATATTGTATACAAGGTTTTGCACACATGCATTTCAATTCTTCTCTGTGTTCACCATCAGTTATTTAAGGTATCTATTGAGAGACTATTTTGACAAAAAGGTTTTAAGCTAGCAGATAAGCTTTCCACATTAGTCCTGTCCAGACACAAAGCCCCTATTAAAAGAGTAAGAGAAATAGCAAGACTTACAGCACTTCCAGGTCCCGGAGAGCCCTGAACGCCCCATCTTCAATACAGCTGATCTGGTTGTAATCCAGTTGTCTGTTAAAAAGATTAGAAGCATATATGTAGAAGGGATGGACAGTAGTCGGGGTAGGTGATGGGAAGTTTCCTGAAGGGTCTATGATGCACTGGACACACTCACTGAAGTGCTCTCACAGACACACTCATCTGCTTACGAATGTCATAAGCCATTCTAGCCTCTATGCCGCCACTGAAATCTCTTTTTGTTCTGAACTGTCTGTGCAAATAGCAGCCCTTGGAAAGCTCCAGTAAATAATAACTGCACCTTATATTAAATGCCATAGGAATGCAATTTCATTACATCAAGAAAAGCTATCCATTAAGAGCTTTCAGCGTCATCTTGCTGAAACAATTTCATTAAGGTAAAGGACTGTAAATCACTTAATGTCACATGCACCCCCTCAGTGACCTAACAGAATCCATTTATCAGAGAAGGCCAGCTGCATGTTAATTTCACTATCCTTGGCATGAAAGAGCAAGACTACTTTTAGGTTTTCTTTTTTTAAAAGCAGTTTTCCTTCAAGAACTCCAAATCGAGAAAGGGAACTGATATCCACACAGCTTGCTCTTATTCCCAACCAGAAATACACTTTAGAAAGCTAGAAATTGTTCTATATTGTGTCACTATTCTAATAATTCACATTCTTTATCATTATGTATAAATCCTCTGCATTGTAAATATAGGATATTTTTGAGTTAAAGAACTTCCAGAATTATATTGCTCTCCAGAAAATAAGTTTTAAGTATAAAAAAGAAAGTAATAGCAATTTTGCTTTTTTAAAAAATGCTAATTTCGGTTAAAACCATTAAGAAACATATACTACAGGCACACCATAAAAACGCTACATGTATCTATGGTAAAAAGCCCAAAAGCTGTATCAGCTAATTCTAAATAATACATACTTAAAAAAAATGCATCTTCTTCAATATCTTAAGCACTTATTTGTTAAAATTCATAGCATAAACAAAGAATGCTCCAAACTTGGTTATGTCTGCTTTGCCTGCTGCTTGTTCTGGAATTAAAATTTCTTTGTTCATATTGAGCCTTTTACTTGGTTGAAGTTAACAGTGAAGTACTACATTGTATCTGTACTACACTCTTTTTGTCCAAACAAGCAGTTGTTGTTTAAATATAGTAGCTTGAATCTTAGAGATGTTGTTATTTCAGTAAAAAAGAAAAAATCATTTTAATGTTTCACTTGAGATAGAAACAAAATGTTTCATGAAAGAGTCAGGTGAGTTTTTAGCTCTGTGAGCACTGGGTGAGAGAATGTGGATGAACTCAGGAGTAAGATTATGATCATAATACGAATGTATCCTGTCCTTGTTTCAAGTTCAGCATTCACTGAATGGGCTAATTTATATTTGAAGTCTGTTCTTAAGGAACTATTTGAGCATTTCTATAAAATAGCTGTTTCTCCCACAAGACTACTGAATAAAGGTGCAAAGATTTAATTTTAGTGACTTTCAAGTTTCTTATTTTAGAAATTATGTATATAGACAATGTCTCATGAAATACACATCTCACTTTTAAGAAGGTCTCTAGGGGCACAATCATACAAGAGGCTACCCTGACGTCATGCAAATGGTACAACTTAGGGCATGCTATATTAACAATGGTGCACCCCAAAGAAGATACAAATTTACTGCTTTTATAAACTAAAGTTTTCCCCAAATCATAGCTAACATCCATGCTACTATAATAGCCTAAAGCATTTCTACATATTAAGAGGTAATGCAGAAGTATAATTTTATTTCTAAGAAGACATTTAAAGTCTCATGATGTAATATGGCTTCTGCGGTTCCAAGAAAACACTTACATTCTTGAGCACTTTTGATTTTTACAGATTAAATTCATTTAACAATTAAGTTAATAGCCTTTTTATTTTAAAGGGATATATATATATATATATATATATATATATACACACTACTATTCTCTAACCTCTTGAACAATTTATCAAAGCCATTTAAATTAGTACAATGGCATGAAGTGTTACGCTTGACACACTACAAAAAAGAAATTGTTTCCAGACAAATTGGCAAAATCTTTTAATGCTATCAAATTTGCCTAATGCAGTTTCCAGGTTAATATGTAAAAGGGTGCACTGTATGTTTGCCCATATTTTATTATCCTTAGCTGTCAATGTATAAATCAATGCTGACACAGCTTCTTTTAAATCATGCATACAATACACAAAGGGGAACCTCCAGCATGCCAGCAAGCACTCAAGCAAACCTTGTCCTGCAAGAAACGGAAAGCAGACTACTTCCCTTAGAGGAGCAGAAGTTGGGATGTTGCTGGAAACTTTGGTAATTTCATTGTTCTTTAATGCTGCTCATGGTTACATGCTTCTATATTATATTCTTAACAAATCTAAGCCCCTAGTCATGCTAAAACATTGAGAATACTTGGTTTCCATAGCATTGAAGTTTTCCTTAAAAGTTTTCTCAATACTGTTTTGAGTCCACCTATTTCCTGAACATGAAGGTATCTCATGAAGTTACTCATAGGAAAGGAATATCCAAGTTAAACAAGTGAATAATTCCTCCATTAATTTGTCACTTTTGTGATCTTCAAAGGAAGGTTTACATAAAGTGTTGTGCTTCTATGATTGCACACGAGAAAATCTCTCCCAACAGACATCCATTTGTCTGCATATGGTTCAAGATAAACAGTGTCAAAACTATGCAACATGTAATTTATTTCAGGGTTTCTGGACTATTTAGCTACACTCTTTTTCTTTCATCCTGCTCACTCCCTTCTCCACTGCCTGTCAAGCCCTGGGTACTTCTGACTTCTGTAAACAGGAAAGGATCTGTTCTCTGCCATACCTTTAGTGACAGGCTGCCCTGATGTGATTTCTAATTGTGGCATGAAATTATTCTGAACTAAGAAAATAGTAAGAGGAGACTTTTTCACTTCTCCAGAAACAAATTATGCTCCAACTATTCACTAAGACATAGTGTAAATTTTTTGATCATTAAAGAGCTTTGGATGTGAAAGGCAGAAGTGTCATAAGTGGTTCAAGGCCTTTGGCTGACCTAACTTAGCACATGCTTTTGTGTCTTCTTTACCCTTATTTCCTGACTCCAATCTTCTCTTTGCTTTCTATTTAAATTCCAAATTGCCTCTCTATGTGATCCTTTGCTGTCCAAATGAGTAAATTTGTGTTTTGAAGAACTGCTTTAATCTCATGGGAATAATGGGGTTAAAAAGAATAATATTCATGATCGTGGCCAGGAGTAGTGGCTCACATCTGTAATCCCAACACTTTGGGAGGCTGAGGCAGGTGGATCACCTGAGGTCACATCTTGAGGCCGGCCTGGCCAACATGATGAAAACCTGTCTCTACTAAAAATACAAAAAAGTTAGCTGGGCAAGGTGGCGCATTCCTGCAATACCAGCTACTCGAGAATCCATATATTCAGATGTACCACTCTATGCTTCACACACAAAAAGTTCTGAAACTCATCTGATTTTCTTTAACACTAAAAGTAATTTATCATACTTTCATATTTAGCAATACAATGTTGCTAAATATAAGTTTTAAACATAGGTGTACTAAATGACAAAAAAGCTAAACATTTGACTACTTGGCATCCTGAAATATAGAGATGTTATTCCATCATTTAGATTTTCTTAAGGGATTTCCTGTTTTATTCTTTTAAAATATGGATATCATACTGTGTTTGAATTACATATACAATACTTAGATTAATAATACATATATAACTGCAATAATTTCTATTAGTGTGTTCCTGCTCTGCAAATTCACATTTTACTGCAGCATCCAACTTATAAGTTCGCATTAATAATAGGTTTTTTGGGAAGAATTACAAGACACATAAAATGTACTTAACTCTAACAATACAGAACACGGCAATCTTTAATAATTTCTAAGCCAATCAGGATCTCCCAATGTCTCAACAAAATTATTATAACTGTGCTCCAACTTTGTATTGTTTCGTTTCATTCAAGGTGCTAGAAATAGTTTACTTCATGTTCATATTATTATTGTAAGATAGAAAACTCCAAAAATTTAGTTGACTTAAGATACATCAAAATGACTAAAATTAATGAAGGAATAACAATTTTTGGCTATTGTAAGGAAACCTAATAAAATATATAAATCACATGGCAGAAAAAGAATAAAAAGCTGTAAATATATGAGCATGTTCTCTTCTACTTCTTCCCATATGTGTATTAACTTCAAGTCAATACAAATGTCTGTATATACCAATATTTATGCCAATCATGGCTTTTAAAGAGCAGCCACAAATGTAAATTATAACATAGAGTATAAGAATTATAAAAACTAATCATAAATGAACATCCTCAACCTAAGTTTCAGCAACTATATTCTTTACCTCTGCATAAAAGCACATCAGTATTAACCTGAAAACTGGCAAATAAAACAGTTAAGGTAAGGACCATTCTGAGGACTCAAAGTAATTTATATTATGTGAGAATTTAATCCTTTTACAATCTTTCAGGCAACAATTTGTTTTTCTCATAGGAATAAAGAATCTCAGTTTTCATAGGAATTGCCTATGGTATAAATTTGCATAAGTTGGTCAATTTGGAAGGAAGAAGCAAAAGAGAGCGTAGTAGAGATGTGGAAGAAACCTGTTTTAACATAAATTGAGGGAAGGATAACTAAATTGACAGTAAGTCTTGTTAATTGTAAGTAATCAAAAGTGGTAGAAACTGAAAATGATACTAATAATTGCTAACATTTAATGAATTCACAGCATATGGCAAGATCTGTAGATGCCTCATCTCATTGTTTATCATGATAACTTGGGAAAGAGAAATTAGCATCATCCAGATTTTAAAGATGAGAAAATGAGACTCACAGAAATTCAGTAATTTATATATGGTAGGTAGCAAATAGTCTGTGGGGTTTTCATTGGAATGTAGATATATGTATTGCCGTAACTACCCCTCAATACATAGTGGCCCGGGAAACAGACTCAGCTTTTTGTTCTCCAAATGGAGGTTTCAGCTAAATCAGTGATAATTGTGGAATAGACCGGTAGATAAAAGTACTACAGAATGTCAGAAAAGGCAGAGATTGCTCTAAGCTGATATAGTCATGAAAGAAATGGGAAAAATAACCTCAGATCCTTAAAAAATGGATAGAATCTAAGTAGCCAGAAAATAAAGTATTTCCTATGGAGGAAATGGGTCTACCAATGAATAGTTGTGAGCAGAGGCACTACAATGTTCACAGTGAATATATACAATAGAGAGACCATTCTGGCTTGAGCAAAGAGCCTGTGTACAGATTGAAGGGAAAAGGGGGCTAGGAGCCTGGGTCAATGTCAGAATGTTAGGGTTAGTCAGAATGCCTAAAGAGACTGGATGTTACAGCAATTAAAAATCATCTCAGCTCTTTCAGGAAAGAGTCTGTAATTCCTATAGATACTGCAGAACTAGGTAACATTAGGCCTACTTGTAGAGTCCCTGTATCTAGGATATTATAGATACTAGATTATTGGCTGCGTTCTGCTCTATTCCCCAGGCTTTTCCATACTTTAAGACAACTTTTTAAATAAACTGAATACTTTTAAACCATGTAGTAATGGAATAATAAATAACGCTTTATGAAAAATATCTGGGAACTTTGTTAAAATTATCTAATGAGATTACAAACTACAGGTCAAAATTCAATCAGCAGGCTATTATAAGAGTTCAGAGGTCACAAAGTGTGCTGTTCAGTGTAAAAAATGCAAAAAATCAAAGGTCCATTCTGTCTCATAAGACGATATAGCAGCCATGGCACGCTTATGCCAATTCACATTTTGTTTAAGTATGTGAATTGGAATCCCAGTTGCTGAATCAGACTGTTTTGTATTTTGTTTGTTTTATTCTAGAAAGCATTTATGAAGAAATATTGTTAGATTACATTTTTACATGACAAAATGCATTATTGAAGAAAAACTGTGGAAAGCACTCTGAACACCAAAGCAAAATGCAAAAATGGAGAGATTATTGGTAGCAAACTTTATCATAGTTGTTGGGGATTACCACAATTCATTGTGCTTTCAAGAGGGAGGGCAACCAGATACAACACAGGACCATGGACAGTTCCCATAGTACTGATGGGGCATCTGCTGAGTTACTAATTTTTTATATACATGAGTGCCTGAGACAACCGCTTTTTATTCAGATAGATAGTAAATGAAGGTGAGTTTCATTTCAGAAAGGCACATTTCAGAATGGCAATAAAATATCTTATCTTCATTTACTAGCTAAGTAAAAAGTTCTCCCTATAGAGGTTTGTTCCGAAGGCTCTATATCACACTGAAGACCCGTCAAATTTAATTGAGTAAGGATAGCAAGCTCTATGCATGAGAAACAAACCTATCCTTTACAGGCTCTTCAGCTTCAGGTTTACTGAAAATACTTTATGAAGAAGCTGGAGGCACGGACATCTACACTTTCAATCTGATACCAATGGATTTTAAATAAAATCCAATGAATTAAACAACAACAACAAAAAGCCCTAGCAGATTAAAGAAGACATTTTGCAATCATGACTTAACTTATATGACAAACCTAAATGAGGTCTTGCATTTGCCACTCTTTTCTTGACATGGAACCAACCCAAATGCCCATCGACGACAGACTGGATAGGGAAAATGTGGCACATATACACCATGGAATATTATGCAGCCATCAAAAACGATGAGTTTGGGTCCTTTGTAGGGACATGGATGAACCTGGAAACCATCATTCTCAGCAAACTGACAGAAGAGCAGAAGATCAAACACCGCATGTTCTCACTCATAGGCGGGTGTTGAACAATGAGAACACATGGACACAGGGAGGGGAGCACTACACACTGGGGTCAGTTGGGGGGAAATAGGGGAGGGACGGTGGGGGGTGGGAAGCTGGGGAGAGATAGCAAGGGGAGAAATGCCAGATGTAGGTGATGGGGAGGAAGGCAACAAATCACACTGCCACGTGTGTTCCTATGCAACAATTTTGCATGTTCTTCACATGTACCCCAAAACCTAAAATGCAATAAAATAAATGGGAAAAAAAATATTGATTCTATACCAAGTGAGCAACCTTTGCTCTCTTATCATTAGGAATTATGTAGATGACAGTGAAAACTAGAAAAGATATATTTAAAATGAGTTAAATGTAACAATATGATGAAATATGTAGGCATCTCTGTGTATCTGGGATGGAACTGTGAGTTTTCCTTCTATGGGTTATAATGGATCCATCGATACAAAACTTGAAAATGACAGAGTTCCAGCAGAAAAACAAAATTTCTCACTAATGTAAATAGCTCTGCAACAACACATAGATTAACTCTCTCTATTCTGTTTGCCAAATCTTTTTATGCTAATAAATAATGTATTCCAAATTGGGTGACTTCTTTCCTAAAATGTCATAGGAATATATATATTTATTTTCCAAACAATATCTTGGCTTACCTAAAGCGAACTGTGATGAATCATCTTGTGACTTAAAACCTTGTCTAAAAAGTAATGCATGTACAAAAAAAAATAAAAATAAAAATAAAACATCCCCCCCAACATATTGTTTACCAAAAAGCATTTTGTTCCTGGAAAAAGATTATAAGACTAATATGTGATTAATGGAATTGAGATGATGCAAGCAAATTGGAAAGAGATATATTTATTTATAAACAAACAATAGTAAATTTTGATTGGAATAGAGAATGCAGTTTGTGGGTATATTGCAAAATTAAAGAAGCAAAATAGGTGTGGTTTATTTCACATAGTACATTTAAGATAATTCTTCTTTGAATTTAATTAATTTGAGTAATCATATTTAACTCACTAAAGAAACTAATGGTGATGTAAGTTAGATTTTGCTTTTGTGACACAACTAAAAACTAGTGATCTATGAAATTTTAAAGTTTATATATTTGTACTTTTTTTCTTTAATCCTAGCATAACTAAGAATGTTTTATCTTAAAAACAAAGACTTGAAATATTCTGATACTTACTAAGTACTATAAGTACTTCAAGAATAAGCTCACAATTCTTGGTAGTAAAGTGAGATTTAATTTAATATTTTCCTAAGTTACCAATTAAATGGAAATGCCTAATAGATACTTGAAAACAAATCAGTGGCACAACGTAACATGACCCTGTTCAAGATTTGTTAAGAAGGCAGGAGAGGCTTTATTGTACTAGTGCTAAAGCTTTTCAATATATATACACATTTCTAAAGAAAATTTTCATAAATATTGGTTATATTTTGTTAAAGCATCAGTTGATAATGACATGCTATCGATACTTTAGTTCATATTTGGTTTTGGAGTTTAAAAACACAAATGTAAATCCTATGGAAATGTGACACCAGTGACTATAATAAACACTATAATTTAGTTGATATTTTCATATGATCTTATTATTCTCATAGCACATCTCACTGTCTAAAATGGCAAGGGAAAAAGTAGTTTAAATTGTGGCTGGGAAAAATAAGGTAGCGAAATAAAATGTACAAAATTTTAATCCAGTTAAGAAATGAATAGAGAGAAGCAAAAAAGTTATGGGAAGTCCTCACTGGAGATGTTTAAGAGCAAGATAAATGTCCATCTGTTTAGAATAGTTCTAGTTTGACTTGCCTGGAGGAAGGGGAATGAGATCTGCTAATTTGCAAAATTTCCACAGCATCAATTTCATATCACTGGGATACCGCCTTGAGCATATTTAGTCAATCCACAAGATTAAAGCAAATGCTTTTACTGACAATCTTGTGAACACTGGAATTTGCTCTAAGGCTTAATGTGGTAAATCCCCTAAACCTGTTACAGTGCATCAGACAGGGCTTTTACATAGTGCCATACAAAGTATGGCCTCGATGCAGCTAAGGTACATACTCCTGAGCAGCTTCTTTTAACTCTGAACAGTAGCCACGACGGCATCATGCAGGGTTTTTCAACTTATAAAGGTCCATACTGGTGTGATGAATGGGATGAAATACCTTCTTCTTACACTAAATTTCAACTTTCAAATGTACATACTGGCGTGATAAATGGAAATGGGTACCTTCTTCTTACACCAAATACTAATAATATTAATAATGCTAACATTAATGGAAATGTATTAAGTCATGACAGTGACTTATGGTCACCAGTTTCATAATAATATCAATACAAATGTACCCTCAGTTTTAATATATTTTACCAGATAGCCTTCGTAAGTTTTAACAATAAAATTAAACTTCATATAAAGCTCCATAATATTGGAACTTTCTTTTGAACAATGTAGTTTGAACTATTTTTTAATTCTAGAAAATGCCTTTTCCTATAAAAATTTTCATAATATTGCAGCTGTCATCCCAATTCATACAATAAGCCTATACATTCATTGTGATATTTTAATATTTCTCTCACTGTCTTTCACATTACATGGAAGGGAATAAATTGTTCTTTTGATCACCATCATTCAGTACCCACACAGTTTCTGAAGCCCCTTTTCTTTTGTAGTAACATAAGCCTCCAAAGGTGAAATAACATAGACACTGCAATACTAAGCTCCTCCTACATTCAGATTCTTATAATTCTTACCACTGCTGCTATTCAGGATACACACCGCTTTGCCTTTAAAAAACAGGGGCAGCTGGGCGCGGTGGCTCACCGCTGTAATCCCAGCACTTTAGAAGGTCAACACAAGTGTATAATTTGAGGTCAGGAGTTCAACACCAGCCTGTGCAACATGGGGAAACCCCATCTCTACTAAAAATACAAAAATTAGCTGGGTGTAGTGGCCGGCACCTGCAATCCCAGCTACTCAGGAGGCCAAGGCTGGAGAATCGCTTGAACCTGGGAGGCAAAGGTTGCAGTGAGCTGAGATTGTTCCACTGCACTCCAGCCTGGGTGACAGAGCAACTGTTTCAAAAAAACAACACAACACAAAACAAAACCAACTGGAGGGTGCGCACATTCCATCCCTTACGTTACACACACACACACACACACACACACACACACACACACCACTTGCACTATGGTTTTAGTCTACTTATCTAACCATTCCCTGATAACTTCAAGCGATATTTTTTTTCTCTTTTCTCAGCACCTACAACCTTTAATGTCTTGTTCACAAATCAAGGTGTTGTGTATATTCATTTAGTACTTTCTAAGTATATTTTCTTTTTCTATTTTGTAACTTCATGTCAAAGTGACCCATAATAGAATAGTCATATCTAGTCAATATTGCTAATCACTTCATGTTCTACTTTCCTGTCTCCTTACAATGCATTTTTCAGGGTTCACTTTTAGCAGTTGATTAGTCAAATACTTGCAAATGAAATGCCATATTTTCATAGCATTTTACTGTTTTAAAAGGTTTTTCATACACCTTCTTTCCCTAATAGCCATACAAAACCCAACTACTGTTTACTTTATAAAACTAAAAATTGGCCAGCTGCAATGGCTCAAGCCTGTAACCCCAGCACTTTTGGGAGGTCGAGGCAGGTGGATCACCTGAGGTCAGGAGTTTGAGACCAGCCTGGACAACATGGTGAAACCTCATCTCTATTAAAATACAAAATCTAGATGGATGGGTGGTGGGCGCCTGTAATCCCAACTATTCAGGAGGCAGAGGCAGGAACATCACTTGAATCCAGGAGACAGAGTTTGCAGTGAGCCGAAATCTGGATCGTGCCACTGCATTCCAGCCTGGGTAACAGAGCAAGATGTTTAAAAAGAAAAAAAAGTAGCTGAGCATGGTGAAGGGCACCTGTAATACCAGCTCCTTGGGAGGCTGAGGCAGGAGAATTGCTTGAACCCGGGAGGCAGAGGTTGCAGTGAGCCGAGATTGTGTCACTGCATTCCAGCCTGGGTGACAGAGTGTGACTCCGTCTCAAAAANAAAAAAAAGTAAAAACTTAATGAAGCAGACTAATTTGCTCATATCTACAAGTCCAAAAAATAACAAAATGTTCTGAGACTCCAGTCTTAAACTCATCTAACTGCATAAATGATAATAAAAATATTTAAAATTTGAGGAAAAATTATGCCTTCCAGGGGGAAAGATTTGAAAACTTTTCTAAATCAGCATTCCATTAGATAGGACATTGACTAGCATCGTTTATCTCTAATTAAACTTTTAAAATCACATGTTTTAAGGATAAATACAAAATCTATAAAGAAGAATCTCATCTTGACTGGTCCCTGCTTCTGCACACATCCTTAAATGTGGGAGAAGGGCCACTTGGATTCCCTGAATATCTTTACTAAGAAGATTAAAAGCCACCTGTTTTAAGGAATTAGAGGTAATACTATTGTAAGATTGCAAATAGCATTACTAAGGGATGGTCAACTGTAGCTATTGCTGTACTTTTACAGCTAAGTGATGGCAACTTCAGTAAGTGCTACATAGGGATTCTTAACGCTGTTCTGGCCAGGTATATTTAAACACCTATATCAATGAGTCTACTTGAAGGCTTCAGGAAGCCCTAACTGGCAAAGATAAAAAGAAAGCAAATAAAATCCTATTAAATTAAGCACCCAAAAAATCCTAAAGCCATAGCTTTAATGGCTTTATACATTTATAACTTAGAAGATTGTACCTTTGAGTCTTTTCCTGTACGTTAAGAAAGTACAATTTTAAAAAAATCATTTACATTAAGAAGACATAGAGGCCAAAATCTGTGGCTTTATAAACAGTTGTCTTCTTTGACAAGGGAAAACATCTGTCTTGCTTTTGCTACTGAAAAAAAATAGCATTGGATCCAACCATGGAGAATTCTGAATATAAGTTAATTCTTGAAAAAGTGCCTGCCCTGTTTATTACTAGCTAAGAAATATTAAATTCCTGACAGTTAATCTCAGCACACAGGGGCTTTTCTCCCCTACATTCCAAACTAACGTAAAAGCTAAGAAAAACATTTATGCCCTGCCATTCATAGTCTATAAAAACCCATCATTTTTAGAAGCTAATATCGTATTTTAAAATTTAGTGAGATATATATCGATATTATGACTGTCACTGAGATCCTAAATCTGATATGTACCTTTAGAAATATAGGCACTTTAAAAAATGCCTATAATTGAAACACCAGACTGAAGCTTTGTCAAAGGACAATACAGAAATGCACTTTTCTTTTTGTAAAGGAGGCTATAAGTATATTCTTTCATGAGGATATGAGGGAAAACCTTAAGAAAAACATTCACACAAAAGGGAAAGACATAATTTTGTCATTCTCATGCTTTTGGCATTTAACGAAAATGGTGATCATAAAACTCTGGAAAAGCCTGTAGCTTTAGGCTACAGGTGTCTCCAAGAAGAAAATACTATCTACTCTTTCCAGAAAATAATAGACCATATTCTGCATTTCTAATAAACACCACCAACAACTAAAAATGTAGTTACTGAAGTAAGCTGACAGAAAAATTAGGAAAAAAAATCACAAATATCTGTTAATCAAATAACTTCTTAGGTTTCAAAAGATTAATCACAAGGACTAAATAATAAATTCAATGATGACTTGTTTCCAGGCATCTTCTAAATGAGCATATCGTCAAACAGCTTGTGAAAACAATTTACAACTTACTGTTACAAGGTCTCCTACGCAAACATAAATATACACAGGGCTTTCACCATTTCTTTGTGACATCTTATTTAATATAAAATTGACTTTGAAAATAGATGATAAAACACTATAAATTTAAAACTATATACTTACAAATTTTTTATGTCAACTGCCCCACGGAAAGCCTTCCTTGGGATTGCCTGAATTTGGTTTTCACTGAGATCACTAAAAACAACAACAAAAAGTATCATGTTAGAAAATATTATTTACAGTTTATTTTATCCAAATATTTGACAAGTTATAGGACACCAGAAAGAAAATAAAACCCTAAAAGAATCATAATTAAATTCATAGCATTATATGCCATTTCTAATATAAATATTTTATATTTCTAATAAAAATTAAAAAGTTGGAATAATGGCTTCTTGAAGTAAGCTCCTAGATCTTTAATTTTATAAGAAACTGTAAATATAGCACTTGTTAATTTAAGAGTCACTCCATATCTGTGTAATAAAAACATTCTTTAAAACATGGTAAATTGTTCATAATTCAGTGTCAGGTTATTCTGAGGTTTTAGTAGTTTATATCACTGGCATAACTTATAAAGTATGTAGGAAAGCAGCCTACTTAATTTCCCTGAGTAGAGTGGGTAAAAACTGATAAAACCTGAACAATATGATTAAGTTTTCATAGCACTTCTAGTAATCTTGAAAATGGAACATGGAAGAACTGGCCCAACAATAAAACCCACACAGTTTATGCATAAAATATTAATAGCAGGTTGATATAAAGCCTTCTTTAAATAATTCTATTATAATCATAAACATAGACTGTCTATATTTACATTTTAATTTAATTGAGAAATACGTTTTAATCACAGGAAAAACCACTCTGAGTTGGAAATAACAGTTTGTAAAAATCACTCATCTCATAAAATGGATCATTATTTTTCCTTGTGAGAATTCCAATGCAATTCTATGAGCTCACATAGTATTGTTAGCCCTAATGAGTAGAATATAAATATCCATGCAAGAAATGTCAATGAAAGCAGAAAATTCTCATCTAGTTTTAAGTAACATTACCACACAGCAGAGTTGAAATGGTAAACGTAATAAATTATTAAAGCAACAATGTCGGTATGAAAATTACTTTTAAAATTCTAAGACAACTGATTCTCACAAAGAAATATGAAGCTACTAACCACAGGTGCCTATCAGATGAAAATAAAGCCATTTTCCAATATGAGGAGGCATACTGGACGGATTCATCCACATCCTCCTCTCCCACACTGCTGCTTACGATCTGAATTTCTTGTTCAGACACTTGTGGTTGTACAATAGTGAGAGAACTGGCAGATACAGAGATTTACTGTATGGTCTTGACCTTACTAGCACCAAGTTTTAAGCAAAGAAGATTTGCATTTATATCTCAACATTCTCAATGATCAAATAAAAAAAAAAGTTTGCTAAGCAATTTGTAAAAAAATAAATACCAGTCTATTTAAAGAGTAAAGGTCTGTAGCACAACAAATTATTTCAAACAATAAATTTACAAAATGTGCTTATGTAGGAGTTAAGGCAGCCATCCACTTCCTAAGTGATATAGCACGTTACTGTTTTCAATAGTTTCAGTATGTCCCTAAGAGTAATAATCCTTCATTTCCTTAAAAATTGCTTAATTCTCCAGTTTGCCATCGATTTAGACTGACTTCCTTCCTTTGTTTAATTACATGAAGTTAAGAATATTTAACAATATATATTTCAAAGCCCTGATGACAGAAACACTGTTCAGAGAAGGCTACAGAACAAAGAGAAAATGAAGAGATAGAGGAGCCACAAAAATAAGAAAGTAATAAGAAATGAGGAGGAAAAAATTGCATTCCAGAAAATTTGAATCTATTTACAATGCCTCCTGAAAACCATTTAGTAGTGTTTCTACTGTTACGTCTTCACCAATTCCATGTTTTTGAATCTCATATTATTTTTCACTTCTAAGACACACAAAAAAATGCATCGAACAGTGTGTAGATGAATAAAAATGGCAGAGGTGTTTGTTCCAGACCTCGCCTGCTTCTGCAGGGACTGGGCAGAACCTATAGCCTCAGTTCTGCTCAGTCCCTAGGCACAGTTTTGTCTTACAGTCATGGAAGTCGAGTGGGCTGGGTGAAAGTCAGGGAGATGATTTTAGGTGGTTTGTAGAAAAACCAGTGAAAAGCACAGTCAGAATGTCATTCCTTCTAAATTTGATTTTAGTCCTTGAAATCACCCTTGACAGAATTGGAGGGCATCAAATAGCTGTATCCTTCAAATAGAATTTTTTTTCTTTTTGCAAAAGTATGAGAGTGTACTGCTCAGAGCCTCCTTATCCTCTGAAGGCTAATGGTTTGTGTGTGGCTGTCCCCTGAGTAAATGGCTCCACAGGCCACATTATGCGGTCTCAGCTCTGGTGCTAAGGATTAATTACGGATCCCAGACCCCTTCAGTTAAATGGGCCATGTGCACCCACAACAGGAGGAAGAAACTAACACATTTTTAGTACCTACTATATGCAATAGTGCTTTTTAAGCAGAAATTATTACCTTACTTAAATTATATTTCCTTTATTCCTCATAACCCCCTTGTAAAATAGATATTGTTACTTGGCTTTACAGGAAAGGAAACAGAGCTTCAGAGATGTTCGGTGTTTGTGCTAAAAAATGAGACAAATTGTTCAAGTAAATATGTAGAAAACATAGGTAAATATTTAGCCAAGATTTCGGGATTTCTAAAGATGATTCCAGGAGCTACTTAATCTCAACATGTCCTTCCCGTGGTCTGGAATCTAGAGAGCTTTTTCCTATCTCATCCTAGCCTCTGACTTAATGTCATTTGCAAAATGGCATTAGATTATGTTTTAACAATGATCTATATTTTCTCTATATAGTCATCTGAGGGTTAGCAGTTATCTCAATCCAACATATTGTTATTTAATATCCACTATATGTTGCATGGGCTACCGAGTTAGATAAAGCCAATTTCCTGTCTTCAGGAATTTTCAAATTGAGTAAAGAAGATGAGGGGAATAGCCAAACAGAAGGATGAATAATGTAAGTTCCAAAAAAAATTATTGAGAGTCAAAAAAGCAAGAAAGCACTTGGAATAAGAACAAAAAGATCATGTGAATGTGTCAACATACAAAGGCAGACGGGCAGAGGCGGAACAGCACTCCCAATGACATAAACAGCAAAAACCAGGCATAAAGGTAGGAACACACTGAAGTTTTTATGCGAGTAGCTGCGGTCTGGTTTCCTAAGAGGGTACAACATATGCAGTGGAAGAAGAGGAAAAGGGGTGGGAAGGGCAAATCAATGGTGTGCTGAGACATTACTGACAGCCGTGTATTGTTCTGTAAACTGTGTGGAATGAGCAAAATGAGTCAGAACTACCCCGTCAGTGAGATGGACCTGCCAAGGGAGGAGTCTGTAATTATATCACCAGCTAATAGAGTGTAACAGTGCGTTTCAGAGCAAGGAAATGGCTTCATTGGAGTTGGTTTTTAGGAAGATTAATCTGGAAATTGAGTTTCAGACTTTTTCATACCAACTGGGGAATGTATCCTCATTTCAGCAGACAATGATATAGAGAGGAAGGTGATGGTCGGGAGAAGATGGGTTCTTCCTTAGATTAACTAAATTGGCAGTGGAATTTAGGATGGATACATGGGGTGAAACGCTCAAGTTTAGTTATATTGTATTTGGAAGGTCAGATAAAGACATATGATAGCTGGGGAAAGGACAGTGAGAATCTCAAGCAACCATCAACCCTCAGTTCATCGCTTCCTTACTCTGGGACAGTTAGTGTATGAGGCATCTCCACCCTATAAATAGAAAAAATAGAGAAGACCAATAACGACATTAGTAATGTATGAAAAAACAAAACTTAGAAGCGGATTGCATGTGGAGATGGACCGGGTAAGGGACAGAGGGGTTACAGGAGTCACTTTGAAGTTAGATTAACCATTGACGAAGTTGGGAAATCAAAAGAGCAGTTTGGAGTGCTGATTATGATTTGATTTTGAACATTTTTTAAATCTAGTTGGAGATTTGTTGTTGACGAGAATAAAGACAGTTTATGGTAAGTAAATTATGAGTGGTATCTGAGAAAGGTAATCAAGGAGACAGGTAAAAGATGGAACAGTCATTGGTGGCTTGGTTGACCCAGGCCACCTTCCAAATAAATTGAGATCTTATGTGAAACTTGTTTAAAACTGATTAAGCTTGGTAGTTCTCAGCCGTCAATGCTGGGGAAAGAGGTGGCAGGTGGTGGGTGGCAGGAATTTAAGGAGGGAGGCAGCTTGCCAGAGCAATTGAGAACACTGACTTCAGGGCCAGACCATCTGAGATTAAATTCCAGCTCTCCCATTTATTAGTCATGTGACCTTGGGTCACACTGCTTACCATCGCTGTGCCTTAGTTTCTTCATCTATAAAACAAAACTATAATAGTTCCTATTTCATAGGATTGTTAGGTGGATTGAATGAGTTCATACCTTTTAAATGTTCAAAAATGACTTGGCACATAGTAGGGACTACAGAGGTGATGGCTTCATACGTGTTATGATTGTTCTACTTGGAGACACATTTATGTGGCCCTGAGAATACCTGCTAAATTCCCCAAAGATCACTGTAGTCGATGTGAGACATTTCTGATGGGAGTGTACTGTTCTGTGAACTGTGTGGAATGAGCAAAATGAGTCAGAACTACTGAGTCAGTGGGATGAAGTTTGTAAGTATATCACTAGGTAATAGAGTGTAAAAATGTGTTTCAGAGGAAAGAAATGGCTATATTGGGGTTGATTTTTAGAAAGATTAATCTGGACATTGAGTTTCAGAGCAGGTAGGGAAAATGCGTAGAGAGATGTTATCAGGCAGTGTGTCAGAGAGTCAGTGGGTCTCCAGTAAAGTAGGCAATGTTTTTAGAGAACACTACATAATAAAGTTAGGAGTTAGTCTCTGGCGCAAATATAAAATCTTCAGTAGAAGTTAATGTGGGTGTCATCTCTGGGAGAACTTAGAGCTATTCAAGTTTGCTGAGTTAGCAAGTAACAATGGAAAAGTATTTGTAAAGGAGGAGCGTGCTAATGATACACAGGATACTGGGGACTTAGGATTGAAGACATGAAAACTAGGTTAGTTTTGTTAAGATGATACTACAAATGCTCAGGCATGATAATGTGGAATTTTCAATAGAAATTAAAAATATTGAGCACCTTAAACTTGAAAACTCGGTTTATTCATTTTTCAAGATCACATAGAAATGAGGGGAGCTGGGAAGACTTCCCCATTCTGAAGCTCATCCCAAAGAAAAGATATGAAGAAGGGTGAATATAAGCATTTTGAAATAGGAAAGATGTTACATTGTTGGTATTGGACCAGTTGGAGAGATACCGGCCTCCCAGAGCCAAGTCTGAGAAGTGTCTTACTAGCTAGTCATGAAACAACGGAATTTCCTGTTTTAGACCCTCCCCCTTCAACTATATCTAATCCATTCCCAAAACCATCCCAGCACCGTCTCCAATCAAGTCCCTTTCTCCATTCTCCACTGCCATGGTCACTGGTAGAAACTTCATCAACACTCTTCATCGATGACTGAGACTCCAAACTGATCTCCCTGTTTTGACTTATGATTCCTTCCAAGGCGTCTCCCACACTGGCACTAGAATTGTATTTCTAAATTTGAAGTTATATCAAAACACTTCTTCCCTATGTCTTCCTGTCTCAGTTAAGAAGATACCATCCATACCGACATTCAGACCAAAAACTCTGGAGTTCTCAGTGACACATCACGGTTTTCTATAACCTACATCCAAATCACTAGCAAATCCTCTCAACTCTATTTTCAAAATATGTCCAGAATCTGACCTACCTGCACCTCTTGTCTCCTGATCACACCTACCATCTCATCTTGTCTGAGTCACCTAATAGTCTCCTAACAGTCTCTCTTGCTTCTGCCCTTGCCTTCCTAGAGCCATATCTTGTCAGATTTCTAATGAAAATTTTAGATACCTTGCCTCACTACAAAAGAAAGCTCAAAGTGTCATAAAGGTTTACAAATTCCTCCCAAATTTGGTCAACACATCCTTTTTGACCTTATCTCTTTTTACCCTTCCCTTCACCGTCTCTATTTCAGCCACACTGGCCTCCTTAGTGTTACCTGAAAACTCTCATTCTCTTACTTCAGGTCCTTCCTTGATATTTGCTGTCATTCTATTTCCACCTCATTCCTTCACTCATGAATTTCACGCCCCCTTAATTCACCTTTTATATGATCGTATTCCAAACTGTTCAGCTTTTGCATGTTCTCTTTTTGCCTCAAGCAACTACTTCCTATCACCATGAGATGCAGAGTTAAACACTGTTCAAGACGCAGACCAACTCCTCAGCTGAGCCTAATGCTAAAATCTCCATAACCTATCAACTATGTGATGTTGTCAAGGTACTAAGCCTGTCTCTCCATTTGCTTATCTGTAAGATGAACTCATATGAATATCTCTTAGAATTGTTTTGCCTAGTTACAAATAAGGTTTGTATTAATAATATAAATTAGCATTTACATCATTACATAATAAAATTATTGCATAATTATTTTCATTATTGGGGAGTTGCTTGTTCCCTTTTATGAACTCCTAAGGAGACTTGTGCTGTTATTTATTTTAATTCTGTAATTTAAATTGACTGTTTTAGGTTCCACATACAAGTGGTATCATGTGGAATTTGTCATCTTGTTCTTGGCTTATTTCACTTAACATGATGTCCTCTAGTTTCTAAAAAAGTTGATTTCACAGCAGGGGGTAAAATGGTACCTACCAGTGGCTGTGGCAGTTACGGGGAAGTGGGTTGGGGAGATGTTGGTCAAATAATATATATTTACAATTACATAGAAAGAATAAGTTCCAGAGATCTATTGTACAACAGGGTGCCTATAGTTAATAACAATATATCATATTCTTGGCAAATGCTAAGAGAGTGGCTAAGTGTCCTCTGTACAGAAATGATGACTATGTGAGGTCACGATTTGTTACTCAGTTGATTTAACCATTCCACAATGTATACATACTTGAAAACATCATGTTTGCAATAAATATCTACAAATTTATGCTAATTTTAAAAATAAGTAAAGTTGAAAAAAATAGTTTTAATTGAATTCCTTTCCTAAATAATTTTCTCTCCTATTAGACAATATGATAAACAAAGGTGGGAATGTTCATTCATCTTTTTTTTTTTTTTTTTTTTTGAGAGGGAGTCTTGCTCTGTTGTCCAGACTGGAGTACAGTGGTGCAATCTTGGCTCACTGCAACCTCCGCCTCCCAGGTTTAAGCGATTCTCCCAGGTTTAAACCTCAGCCACCTGAGTAGCTGGGACTACAGGTGCGTGCCACTAGGCTTGGCTAATTTGTTTGCATTTTTAGTAGAGACAGGGTTTCACCATGTTAGCCAGGATGGTCTCGATATCCTGACCTCATAATCCACCCGACTTGGCCTCCCAAAGCGCTGGGATTACAGGTGTGAGTTACTGCACCTGGCCTCATTCATCTTATTTCTGTAGAACTGCTGGTATGTGGTACACCTTTATCAAATGTTTGTGAAGGCAGGCAGGGAAAGGAAAAGAAAAAAAATTATGGCCAGGCACAGTGGCTCACACCTGTAATCTCAGCACTTTGGAAAGCCGGGTTGGGTGGATCACCCGAGGTCAGGAGTTCGAGACCAGCCTTGCCAACAGAAAACCGTCTCCAGTAAAAATACAAAAATTAGCTGGGTGTGGTGGTAGCACATGTAATATCTGTTACTCAGGAGGCTGTGGCAGTAGAATCGCTTGAACCTGGAAGGCAGAGGTTGCAGTGAGCTGAAATTGTGTGCCACTGCAATCCAGCCTGGGTGACAGAGCAAGACTCCATCTCAAAACAAAAAAAATTACAAAACATGGCAACTTGCAGAATGTAAGGCTGGGGAGACTTCTGTTAAGTAGAAGTCTGTGGTTTGAAGCCTGATAAGTAATAAAATCTGGTATTATAGACATAACTAGAGGAAATCCGGAAAGAAAACTGGACTTCTGAGAGGACTTTTAAACATAATGGTATCAAGGCAACACAGGCGAGGAGAATGGCAATGTTTTATAAAATGTTGGAGATAAGAGGCTACAGCTCAATAAAGAGATCAAAGACAGAAGTACAGATTAAAGAGTCTTTGTATCCTGGTGGGAATTGAACTGCATGCTGCATACATAAATCTCCTTTCAGGTGATATGCATCAACATATTTCACATTTTCAGGTTATTATCCCGAAGAACCTTATGCTTAGTTTACTGAAGATTTTAATATTTGTAAATGAGAAAGTCAGCTGTGGTCTTTTCTCACCCTCACTCCTATTTTCTTATTCATATATTCAAAAGCATTTGATAGCATAAAATCTGATGTGATCATTGCTTTATGATAATTTTGTTTCTTTCAGGGTACGTTTTTATCACCATCTTGACTGCTGCTTCTTGATCCATATGCATCTCTTCTACATAAGTTTTTCCTCTTGAAAATCTTAATAAAATTCTATGTAGAATAAGTACTTTGAGCATTCATTGTCAACTGCATGAATAAGTTCTTTTTAGGGATTATTGAGGCCACTCCTCCACCAAAATTGTCGCCCCACTCCCGCCACTGGAAATCTGAAGGAACTTCTAGTTCTCAGCAACTGAAGTTTTATTCAACATAGTAATAATAATCTCTTTCGTCTAATCTCTATTATGCCTTGATCCCAGCATTTGTTGCTGTTAATAAAAAGTGTCAATAACTTGCTGACAATAACTGTAAAATTCCACAGATGGAAGTATAAAAATGTATGCACTTTTGAACTGATAAAAAAGGTAATACTCAAAGCTAACATTTATTGAGCAGCTGCTAACTTCCAGGCAATACATTTTATTTTATTGTTTCTATAACCAAGTCAGTTTGCGTCCTCTTATTTTTATTTTGAAGGTAAAGAATGTGGGTTTGCAGAGGTTACATTATTTACCTGTGGTCACATAGCTAGTAAGCAGTGGAGCTGGGATTCGAGCTTTCTCTGTTGCTTCTCAAACCTCATACTCTCAAGCAGTGCTATACTGCTTCTTACAGGAGGTAGCTTCTGTAGAGATATGGCTCTTTGGTATTATGGTTCAGTCACCCTGGAGCTGTGGTTTCAAAATGTTAATTGAATATTACCCATAAAAATATCTAGGAACATTATTTTAAAAAAGACTTCTGAATGCAACTCCAGAAATATTAGGCAGAATCTCTAGGGAAGGGGTCCAGGAATCTAAATTTTTAATAAGTCTGCCTGTCAACCGTTATGCCCATGGTGTTTGAATCCCATGTTAGTAGCGCATTGGAACTCCACTGATGAATAGTACCTTCTAGCTTTTGTTTGGTTTATAAACATGGCATTTGTTTATTTGCATCTAGCTGGAAGTTGTAAATGCCAACAGAAAATAAAAACTAGGAAGCCCCATTAAAGCCAAGAAGGGTGTATACACTCTCTGGACAAATCAGGGAGCTGGATAAGAAAGCCCACTATTTTGTAACATGAAATTTACCATTTCACCCATTTTGAAGTGTACTGTTCTCTGGTGTTAAGTACATTCACATTGTTGTGTGACCATCAAATCCATTCTTTTTGAGAAGTAACTTTAAACCTCTTTTTGTGCATAATGCATACTGCGGCAGGTCTGGAACAGGTAAGTTGAAATAGATATCCTTGTCTCCACTCCGCATAAACTAAAACCAGGTGACCAAGTGATCTTAGTCAAGTTACTGAGATTCTTTGACTCATGTTTCATTTTCTCGAACTAGGAAAAATAATACCAAGCACTGCTGCATCATGGTTCCTGTGAGGATCAAGTGCTCCTATCTATTCCTTGTGAAGATATGAAGTGCTTCACCAGAGCACATAAAGGCACCGGCCCATCTTACTTTCTGCACTTCAATTCATTCAGTTTAGCTCACTTCAAGAATTATTTATGAAGTCAGTATGTGCTGAATACACTTAGAAATAAAAATATAAAAATAGCCTAGTCCATGCTCCCAAGAAGTTCAGATTTGGAAAGGAAAGTAGATAGGTAAAGTGATCATTGTGCCACCACCCTGATTAAAATAAAAATCAGTAAGAAAATATAGAAAGTCCTGAAATAATAAAGAAGGAAATATACTCTGTTATTGTTTGAAGTGTTGCGGGTGGTAGATGATCATCATCTTGCAATAGAGTTTTAGTTCATATATACAATATCTTTAATACCTATACATTTTTTCCTTGCCCAGCCTTGGCACGTGTTTCTCTCTCTGCTTGGAATATTCACATGATGTCTTTTAATTGGTTAATCCTCCTACTCATCCTTTGGGGCAGAGCTGGAACATTCTGTTTTCCAGCAATTTTCTTTGAAATATGTTAATGCTGGAGTAGGCTTCCTTCCTTGCATCCTGGTAGAATATTATACTCAACTGATGCCATACTGAATTGTAATCATTAGCTTCCTTGTACACATATCCCACAGAGCTGACATTTCCCTAGGAACAGTGAAAAATTCATCATTGTATCCTCCATGCCAAATGCAATGCCTGATTGTGGTCAATAAATCATGAAATTAAAGTGCCCATCAATAATTAGAAAATGGACATTACAATTCTCAATAAAAGTACTTATTTACCAGGTACTTGATGTCTTTCTTAGGGAATATTATATGAAAATCTCATCTGATACTCTGATAAATTAAAACAATGATGACTTGCTCTTTGTTTCCATAAGATATGGTAGAGATATATTTTTTTCATGATCCAAATATCTTTAATGAGGTCAGTAATGAGATCAGGTAAGATAAAGGTATCAAAGTTCGAATAGTTGTGTTAATGTAAGTACCTTGAATTTTAAGTGTTAAACAATCTTTGAAAGTTTTTATTCAGCCTAAACTATAGTCTCATTCTCAGCTTCAGCTGATGGACTTTAAAATCCTTTAATTCTCTCAATACTGTGTCCAGGGATATGTATGAGTTTCATAATTTAGTCAGCATAGCATGGATACTAACAAGGAAATAATCATTTCCTGAATACCTGACTCCATGACATTGTGTCAGGAACTGCATTATTCATTTATGAAGACACATCAAAAATGTGATGCTATTTTTCTCATCAAAATGACTGCAATATACTGAGGAAGATCAGCCATGCATATGTAAGTAAAGAGCAGACATCAACTTATGATGACATGCATGGAATGCATGTGTAAATAAAATAATGGGATTTAACAAGAGTGAGGTGGCATGCAAATCAGGAAATGTTTTTGGAAGAGGTGAGCATTAAGCTGGCTCTTATGGACAGTGATGAGGATGGTCTGGTAAAAACAAATGAAAAATTATTTCTATAAAGGAGAGCACCATGGAAAGAAGAGACACAGGTCTGTTATGGGTGACATTGCTGGAGATGAAGGGTAAGAAAATACTATTTTCTGCATTTAACAATTAGAGGGAAAAAAAGACGTTGTGTTGGTATTCTAAAACACTGACTAGAGGACTACTAGAGGACTGTTTCAGTTAATCTCAATAAGAGCAAAAAGTTAAGAGAAACCTTCTTTGTCAAGACCTATTATAGCAAAGGTTTTTAGGAATCTCTGTGCTAGAACAACTAGAGCACGACATCTAACTGTTTCAGAACAGCAAGCGTTGTTGTTTTCTGTCCCCTGAACCCAAGGTTTTCATGTCAGTGTATATACTCAACTCTGACTTTGTAAAAACTTGTCGTCTATCAACATAGCCAATCACTCTGACTTCCATCTAGTAGTATTTGTAGATTTCCACAAAAATGATCGTGATAAAAAAGTGTTCAACTTCAGTTGAAAAAATGCGTAGAAATAGAGACTTCATAAATACAACTGTAAAACATCAAATCTTCACGAAAAATGGCCCAGAGAGAAAAAATTATTGCAAATGACTTTAACAGCTTTATTAAGATATAATAACATACCAAAAAGTTTGCCCATGTAAACAGTACAATTCAATATTTTTTTAGATTATTTATGGAGTTATACAACCATTACCATAATCTAATATTAGGACATTTTCATTATCCCCCCTAAAAGCTGTGTACTCATTAGCAGTACTCCCTTTTCTAACCCCCAGGTTGTAGCATATAACTGTAGGCCATTTATTTTCACTGCTCAATAATATTCCACTGTACTATATAAATATCACACATTTTTGTTTAACTATTCCTTGGCTGATGAATGCAGCAGATACTGTATGGCAATTTTAAAATCAATAAGCATCACTGCTGGGGACTAGTATATTTACTATTCTCTTTGGTTCCTTTGTGGTGCTTTTATACTTGGTCTAATATTTCTTAGTGTAATAAGAGGCCATTTATTAGAGCATGGCTATCAAAGAATGCCTACTGCTTTGGATGTGTCAACCATTTTTTAGATACCACACTTCTCTGAGAAGTCTTGTCTGTTCTGGTTCAACTGTACACATTAGATTATTTTGTTCTTCCCTTAATTCTGCCTCCATAAACCTTCAACAGTGCTGCCATGAATGATATATTCTTTTGATCACGCCAGTAGAATTTGAACAGACTACAGGAACAACTTTTAATTTGTTTTGAATTTGAAATTAAACTGTTTCCAAAAATGGGAATTGATGTATTTTTCTGTCATGTCTATCACCACATATGTGTATCCATGCTAATAACAGAGCTGAATATACATATTCCATAATATACTATATATATCCTAAATATGTATGTGTTTGTATATATACATACGAGAAACAGGAGGTAGAGTAGGGAATAGAGAGAGAGAGACAGAGAAAAAGAGCATGGTATTTTAAAAAAATTGGCATGTGTTTTCTTCTTATTTGTTCTAAAGATTTTTAAAATGTAGAATGTAATGGTGTTGAAATACTGCGTCAGCTTTTAACAAAAAAGCCAATGCTGTAATGCTGCTATTTTATTGCCCACGACGTATGGTTTCCAGTTGAGTATCCCATTAACCTTAGAGTGCAATGATATAATTTTAATTATATAAATTGAAACAGCAATGTATAATACCTATATCATGTAAAAATGGATTCACTTTATGTGAAAGTGTCTAAACCATGTTTCACTATGAAGCAATAAATTTTTTTTAGATGGCAAACCTCCCTGTAAATTTAATTACTGGTAATTTTATTTTCCTCCACGGTTTAACCTCTCTTAGAGCCTGACCGAGAATATCATAAATCTGTAGTTCCATGGGGTACTTTGGAAACTACTGAGTAATGATAAATGAGTATTTGCCAGATTTCAACTTCAGAAAAGCAAAGAAACATAAATGTGGACAGCAAATGAGTATGTGCCAACGTGTAAATGTCATTACAGATTAAATTCCTAATTTGATTAAAAGTACATTTACTTAATATACTTTTTGTTCCTATTAACTTTTTGTTCCTATATACAATTAAATAATATATTACAGGGAAAAGAATTATTTTCATAGGTATTTGAAGTTCCTAATAACTGAGTATATGTTAGAAAAAAATGAGTTTCACATAAAAGACAGATATTTGCATTAGTTCAAGAGAAAGACTAGTTATACGTAGTACAGTCTTGAGTAGAATAATCAGGTATCACACAGCATGAAACTCACGGAAGACTGGGGAGAGGGTTGATGGTGTGGGAGTAGTGTTCACCATCAGTGCTTTCTATCCTTTAAAATTTCCTACAGGGAAGCTATTTATAAAAAAGTAAAAGGGAAGCATGGTTATGATGGGTGGAAATTAGTACATTTCAAGGTAACTTAAGATAGTATGCCATCCTGTGAACAAGGAGAGTACAGCAGGGTTTTAGAGCCACATCACTCAAAGCAGAGTGCCTGAATCCACATCTGGCTCTGTTACTTCCTGGCTTTATTATTTGGGTAAGCCATTAGACTTCTTTATATCTCCACCTCTTCATCTGTAAAACAGGCATAATAAAGCTGCCTACCTCATGAGGTCATTGCTTGACTAGAGCTTGTGGAATGCTTGGTGAGGAGCTCGGCATAGAGTAAGAGTCTGAGAGATGCTAAACTTGCCAGTCCTGTGTACAATGCTGCATGTTTCTGTTTGTTCTCTCTACTTTAGTACGAACTTGAGGGCTGGGCCTTCAACTTAGTTATACAAGAATTTCATCCCAGTTGTGTCATTTATTGGCGTTACGACCTTGAGCCAGTTTTTCTTTCTCTTTTAAACTTCTCAAAGCTTCTATTTCCTGATCTATAAATTAAGACTAACATTTAGAACACATTTCATAGGGCTGCTGGGAAAATTATATGAGATATTAAGCACAGGGCCTTAGGCATATTAATAACGTTCAATGAATGCTACATATTACCATTTTAATGTGGAAATATATACCAACAAATAAGGTTTTGGGAGATGCACTACACTTTAGGCAAAATTTTACACACCAATTATATCTATCAACGTACAGTTTAAGATAAAATAGAAAACCCTTTCCACAGCTAAACACGGTATTTGTGAATTATATTGCTGTCATTATCAATAAATACCTTAAACAATCCCAGTAAGGACTGAGCTATTTTAAGATACATCTTAAATTCAGAAAATTTAAATCCATCCTATACAGTTTCTGAATTACAAAGAAGGATAATATCTGGATGTATCATAATGTTCTGAATGTAAAATGTCATTTGATAATTTTTGAAAGGCAATCTTAAGCTAATCTTTCCACAAAATGCACAAACCACCCTTGATTATGCAGCTAGCAGATATTTTGAGGGAACTGAAGTCACATTTTCATGATATCATAATTTCTGAACTGTATGTAAAAGAGAGTTGAGGACAGATATAAAAGCTGAAAGGCAACTTCTGGTTTTAAATTTTTAAATTTAGTGGGCTACCCTGTGTGAGCCCTCATGAATGGAGGTCTCAGGGGTGGGCACCTGCAAACTCCAGCATCCCTGCCACCTGCTCTGTCAGCAGACAGGCCTCAATTCTGGCAGAAGCAGAGGGTGCTTCTCATGCAGGCTGTCTGCTCTCCCAAGCACATCACCTTGATGGACAGAAGGAAAATGGTCAAAGTGCAGGGAGCACTCAACACAATGTGGAAAATTAAAGAAATGGCTGAGAGCTGTGTTGGAGTAATAAAGAATGAGAGGATTTTCTTTTCTTACCCAGCCCATATCCTAGGAAACAAAGAGGAAAGAGAGAGAGAAAGGGTAATGAGGAGAAAGGGGGACTAAGTGAAAGAAAGGGAATAAGAGGAAAAAGGATAGCAGCTGCGAAACATACAACAGCCAACTTGTGCAAAGAAGGAAGAATAAGAGGACAGCTTTTAAAGCAGAGAGTTTTGAAACAGTCCATTATATTTCTCTGATATAATTAGTAGGAAGGTGCTTCTATGCTCACATATTGTTCTAATTGCTTCACACCTATTATTCATTTAATTATCACAACACTAAGAAGTAGCCATTGATATCTCCAAAACACAGATGGGGAAATGGAAGCTTAGAAAGATGAACACATTTGCCCCAAGCACTTAACAAGTATTAGGGAGATACCAGTATACAGAACAAAGTTATGGCCCTCAGGAAGCTAAACATAATGTGACACAGGCTGGATTTGCTCTGGCTTAAAAAGATGCTTAAAGTGTGAATGAGAACAAAGTACAAATCCATTAAATATGCACATTTAACACACAATCCCTATTCATTCACTTTGCACAATTATTTCTTTATCTTTCAGACCAAAGAGTTTTGCAATAAAAACATCTTATCAATTCTACCTTGACCATGTCAGATCATATGATTTCAATGAGACAAAATTTACTTTAAGATTTTTAATGTAACTCAGATGCTTTGGTTGTTTTGCCAGCTGTCAATGTGTATTTTAACTCATCATACTTTTATTGAATCTCTTTTAATAATTTATGTGATAGCATTTCACAATACAAATTGATGGAGAACTGCATTCCAGCACCAACAACCTTTCCACTTGCTTGAAACTCAATTTAGATGCCAGAATAAACCCAGACACAATTTTGCTGTGTAAGTCAATCTACTGGCCACCAAATCAATTCTGCCCAACTACTGTTCCAAAAAGGCACTTAAATCAATTTGCTACAAAGGTACTGCATAAAATGATGTATGCACAAACTCTACGTAGCTATTCTACTCTGATAATTAACTCCAGTAGATTCAAGGCTCACGTTTGAATAGAGTGCTCTGCCTCAGTATATCTTTTTGAGAGATATTCACTAATAAAATAATTTCAACACATACATTCTATTTATGTGTGCATTAGTAGGAAATTAACCAACAACATATGAATATATTTCATTTTATAAGGTTTTGGAAAATTTTATACATCTTAAAACAATTCAGTGTAGCTTTTTCTGACTTATAGTATTCCTTTTAGCTGCATTAGCTGGAACAAAGGAGATATCCTTTAAGGAGTTAGTAGAAACTGACTGAAATTCAAAGGAAAAAGAAGCCAGTGGATTAATTCCAAAGAAATCATAATATTAACATTGGGGAAGGAAGCATAAAGTTTTTTCTTATTCCCCACACAAAATGTTACATTGGTCTCATCACTAAGTGTGAGTGACAGCTTCTGATCGTGGGATGAACTTCAGGAAGGTGTAACAGAGATGATGCTGAGAGAGCATCAGAGGTGGAACTGGGGCAACAGTGACCTCCGTCCCTGGCTAGGGCTGCCAGGTGGTTTAAAATATTGGAAAACATAAAACCTTTAGTGGAGGTTTAAAAACACACCCACAAACCTGCATATTATATTCTCATCCTTCTGCTTTGACTGAATTTGCATATTGTCATTTGTGGTAAGATAGATTATTCTGAGTCAGATACTAGGGTCTCCTTTTTCCTTTTACTTTGTTAATCAAGTTAGCTTTTTCTTCCTAGACATGGATTCAGATGCTGGCATTGACTGGATCATAACTGTAAAGTACCACAGCATAACTTTTCATTGTGTTATATAGAAAGGAATATAATTCCAAGCCAAATGTTGAATTTACACTATGGATTTTCCAAATATACCTAATGAATACATACCTTATGCAATTCTTTATAGCATTTTGACTCACAGGAAAGCTGTCTAAAATTGGAATAGTGTGGAAAAATATACTATTTATATTATCTGCATAGTTAAAAATAGTGTACCCAGTTGGATTGAAGTTTTCCTTCATCAGAAATATTTCTAGGTAAAGTTTTTCATTAGAGTAGATCTTTAAAATTAGGGTATGTTCTTGTCCATTTGGAATAAGTCACATGTTCTCTAGAAGAAGGTAAGGGTCCCTTCTACTTCAATGGTTATCATTGATTTTTTTTTCCTGATATTAAAGTTTATACCATTGGAAAGGCATGAGGAATAAAATAGAATGGAACTGCAAATAACTACAATGTGACAGAATACAAGATTCCAGTATAAGAAAGACTGTTTGTAATGTCCCAATGGAAAAAAAAAATGTAGCTCCAAACCATAGGACATCCACATGGCTAAGGCAATTGGAATAAGATTTAATATTCATTCTTGTCACAGCATTAGAGAGGCTATGCAACATTGTTCTCATTTTACTATGGAGAGACAGAAATGTGCTTGGTTCTCTAATGGTTGTCTGGAGATAAAAGAAGCATCATCAAAATACCATGAAGGTTCAAAGTTACTCAATTATATTTTGATCAAGTTCAGAACATTATCAAAGGCAATTTTCCTTTGCTAGGAAAGAAAAGTTAATGACATTGAAAAAAAGAATGCAGGTTCTCAGTTACTAACTATGCTCTTGGCAAATTATGTTTCAAATCATGTTTGCAGTAATCTGAAAAAAAAAAACAAAAAACACTGAGCCGTCAATCTTGAAATAATTGCAGTGGATTACACACTGTATTTTAATTTTCCTTGCGACAGTTACAAATCGAATAGTTTCAACAGTATTTTTTTCAATGTAAGTACTCCAGCTTTCAGACCTCGAGTCTTTCCCATAAAGTTTCTAATTATTAGTTAAATTCCTCAACAGTCTAGTTAATACTTACACTATTGATGTTCTAGTTTTAAGCAAATCAAATTAAAATTTTTTTTCTGTCAATTAAACAACAATAGAATAGAACAAAACCAATACATGGTTTCCAGTTTTTAAATAATTTGACTTAGTTAAAACATTCAACAATTCCCTATGGACAAAGTGTCCCCATAAGTAAAATCTAGTAAGCAATAAGTAGAAAAATGAAACTAAGTTTCCAAATAATCCTACCTGGATTCTTTCAGTTCCTGGGCATATAACT
This sequence comes from Cebus imitator, assembly GCF_001604975.1. Lineage (NCBI taxonomy): Eukaryota > Metazoa > Chordata > Mammalia > Primates > Cebidae > Cebus > Cebus imitator. Next base: position 1,268,510 of record NW_016107442.1, read on the forward strand.
ATTACTATTTTCATAGTAAAAATAATTACTTTATTTGAAAGCAATTGATTTAAATTTTTAATTGGTAGTAGTATAATAATTACTTAACAATTTTGAAATGTTAGTACAACAAAAAATTAATTTTCAAGAAAAACAATGAACATTCACAATTCAGTAGAAACATAAAAAATGGAAGTCCATCTAGAAATGGTTGCAGTATTTTTTCCTGCCGCTCCTGAAGTAGTAGTAACTCTTAAAAATAACACTTTGGGGCCGAGCATGGTGGCTCACACCTGTAATCCCAGCAGTTTGGGAGGCCGAGGCAGGCAGATCACCTGAGGTCAGGAATTCAAGACCAACCTGGCCAACATGGCAAAACCCTGTCTCTACTAAAAATACAAAAAATAGTCAGGCGTAGTGGCTTACACCTGTAATCCCAGACACTTGGGAGGCTGAGGCACAAGAATTGTTGAACCTGGAAGGCAAAGGTTGCAGTGAGCTGAGATCGCACCATTGCACTCCAGCCTGGGTGACAGAGTGAGGCTCTGTCTCAAAAAAATGTGAGTGTGTGTGTGTGTGTGTGTGTGTGTGTGTGTGTGTAATGAATAATAATAATACTTTGGGATGCTTTAAATTACTATAATCATTGGGTCATATAAAAGTGCAGACTTTTAAACAATCAGTATGTTTAGTACCTTTAAACTAGGCAAGATTAGCATCAATATGAGTTAAAATCTTAAAATATTTAGAAAAAAATATATTTCTTAAGTGTTTCAGAAACACAATGAATGGCAAGTTAAGTAGATAGAAACAGACGGACCCATGGACTTTTTAAGACTCCAAGGATTACTATGTAGATACAGGCTTGGTAAAATCCTAGCCTATTAAATCTCCATTTCCTTTTAATCAATCTTTTCTCTTTCTTCAGAATCACTCTCCACATCTTTCTACTGAGGAAAGTCTGTGAACTCCTCTAATACTACTTTCCATTCCCTTCTTTCTCCTCAAATGTCCAATGGGTAAAGTAGCTGAAGAACTCCAATGGTTCTCAATTTATTGCTAACACAAAGCAATTACTTTTGCATTCATTGACTGTTTTCATGTGTGCACATGCGGGTGTCCTTGTGTGTGTGAGAGAAAGAGAGAGCAGCTCTTTTAGGTTTTACTTTTGTTTTGAAACCTCAACCTAACCAGGCCTTGACAAACACAGATACTATGGATGCCAAGAATTTCCGCTCTGTCTCCTCTCCTGCAAACAGGCAGCGGGTCTCCTGGTCTGAGTTCTCAACCAGTTTGCAATCCTTTTCCTTACATGACACACAGGCTATAGCCTGCTCCTATGATAACTTCTTATCTTTTAACTTCATCTTTTTCTCCTTATATCAAGAAAAGATGTTAAAATTCAAAGGAGAGCAATGTCAGAATAAGTGTAACCTTCACCAGAATTTTAACAATGGCATCTTTTGAAATAAAGCTACTTCTGCTATTACAACTCAGGGCGTCCCTCAAGACCGATCACTGCAGAGCCCAGTGAGATCCTCTGCCTCCTTCTCTAGGAAGGCAGTTGCATCTGCGTGACCCTTGTCCCTTGCTCACCAGTCTCAGGAATTCCTCACTGTCTGCCCTGGTCCTCATTGATCCCATTTCCTTCCCATCCGACAAAGAAAATTGTTAAGCTTGAAAGTTGTTGTCAAGAGATTTAGGGTTTTTCATTATTAATTGCCTGAGGAAGTCAGAATCTTATGGATAATGTGTGACTAACAAGGAAGAAGGTTGATATTTTCCTTCTAAAGCATGGCCTGCTGAAGAAGAATCTCGCTCCCTTTAGGCAAGCATTCATCAGGTCCACGCCTCTGAAGTTTCTATCCTGTTCACAATCCACATATAGCACAGATTCCTAGGTTTTGCTTTCACATTTTCTGCTCCCTTTGTTGAGTGAAAATAATAACAATAAATCAGATCCCGAACAAAAATATAATTCCATTTCATTCATAAATATATGATGTAATTTCATTTACATTATTTCATTTGCTACAACACAGAGAAGTTGGAGTACATTGGATTTTCAGAACATCTATCTATTTTGATAGAATTTCCTACTATCTCTCTGTACATAGAGCTAATAGTTAATAATGTGAATAGCTGGTCTTGAATTCAGGATTGCCATATTCTGTACCCAAATCTTAGTTAATTATTTGAACAAAGAGGTATGCAGAGGGATGTTCTGATACAGCTATTTATTTTCAAGTGATGCATATTTTCTTTTATTTCTCCTTAATTTGCAATTTTGAAATTTCCAAGTCTGGGCATTTAAACACTGTCTGACTCATTTTGATAGTAAGGAAAGAGATATCTAAAAGGTTAGTCTCGAATGCTGATTTTTGGCTTTTCTTGGCTACAGACACTAGAAATTCTGAATACAATTTCAAACACTTTCTCCAAGCTTCTCCTACTATTGCTGCTTCTCTCTTTCTTCTACATCATCCATCACTTAAAAAGTGGTGATTTCTCAGATTTACTTCCCATTTTTATGTGGAAGTGGTGTTCAGGCCTGATGGGAACCATGTCACATTACATTGAGTTGATCCTTTTTCTACTGCAAAGTAGACATAATATGGGCTCCCATGGAAAAGACAGAAGAAACTAAGCTCATTGCCGAGATTTGTTGTTAACAATTCTCAGCTTCCCTCTTCAACAGCTTGCCTCTGGAGACAAACTGCCTTAAGTGGGCAAACCACTGCGAAAATTCCCATCTGACAACTGTCTTCGAAGAAGGGTCAAAGGAATTAACCCGTAGTTAAGGGGGCAAGGGTGTGCTTAAGTACTTTAAGCACACAGACAGTTGTTGTGCACAGAGATGGGAGCAGCTGGTTTCTATCTCTGATGGAGAATTAACAAGAGGAAATGAACAGCACTTTGGTAAAATAATGACTTTTAGGCAAGAAGGAAGAAGCCTCAATAACATGTATTATGCATCCACTGTGGGTCAGGGCTTTGCATACTTTGACATCCTTAGGAGGTCAAGGAAACCATAGTTAAGAAAGTTGCTTCATTTGTCCAAAGTTGCAGACCCGGTAATTGGTAAAACTTGTATTTGAGCTTAATTTTATGGAGTCAAAAAGTCCTTTCCACTATCGCAGTGGTTCTTAAATTTTAAGAGAAAAAAAGAGAGCTTAGAACCCTTGGATACTCATGAAATCTGTGGATCTTTCTTGGAAAAACATACATATACACACCCACAAGATCATATACATGTTTTTATCTGGGTCCTAGAGAACCCTAATAGATCCTCTGTATTAAAGTGTGCTGCAGATCAAGAAATAACAGAAAAAAAACGAGTCTGATTACAGCATAAAAATAATACCAGGAAGCAGAAATGACAACGTCTAAAAAAGAGGAGATGGGTCTAATTCTCATTCAGTTTCTGACCCTCTATATATCTTTTTAAACCTGTTCCTTAATGAGCATCCTTATAGAGTTTTTATTTGAGTAAAATGCATTTGATGTTAAAAGATTACTTAAGACTCCTTTTAAATGGATCCAAATTCATAATAAAATAATGAATTCTTGAACATATGCTCATGTAAAAAACATCTCCATTTAAGGTAAGGCATAAATATAAAAACAAGGCTGGAAAAAGTAGTCTCCAAACACATTGAATTACTGAAGTAGAAACCAATTTATCATTTTAATAGCAGATAATTTAATAACAGGGTTGGGTGCAGAGCTCTCTGAATTAATGGCCAGGAGAAGGGTGAGGAGAATGGAAGAAGCTGATATGATTGTTAGGAGGACAGGACTGATCAGTGTAGCCAGTGCTCGACTGAGTTACCCCATTGCAGCTCCATTTGATGCATGAGATATTGAGAAGACACTTATTATGTGTGCAAATAAAGGGTATGATATTATTGTAAATACAAAGAAAGTATGGGCTAGGGTTTCTAGACAGAATGCAATTAAGTTGCAAAGTGTGTAACAGAGACAAAGACATTGGGCAGCACATGCAGAGATCAGTAGCCCTGCAGTATTTGAGAAAGCTTCCTGGAATAGGAGGATCTGACAATTAAACAGTGTTGGAATGCAGCAGGAGGTAGAGGTGGAGAATTGTGAAATCGGCAGGCCAAGAAAACATTAAAGAATTTTTACCTTAAAAATGGAATTTAAAAGCAAGCACTATGTTTTTAAAAGAAAGTTATAAAAATGACAATGGCAAGGGCAAGCATTTATTGCACTAAAACTGCACTGGGCTATCCACTGTTGCATTATTGCTAATTCTACAATGAATACTGTGATATGGTCAAAATGCTCTCTATTTACAGTTGATGAACCTTCCCAAGTTACTGCTTTTGTCAGGATTCCAACATAGGTTTGTGTGACTCCTGAGCCTGAGACAAGGAATTTCATTTGCCTCCTACTTACCTTAGGAAACCGACCTCCTACCTAAGGCAACCTACCACAACTGCAGTAAAACCCCTAAGACAGTTACACCTGAATACCAATCAAGTTGAATAATATCTTTAAAAAACAACTTTTAGCAAAACAGGAGAATACAAATAAAACTGATCTTCTTACACATTAGAGTGTTCACTTTCAGCTGGGCCACAATAATTCTCCTTAAATGAGCCTCTTTTTATCCTTTTCCATTTGCCCCAATGGCAAATGGTGGCTATACTTCACTTTATCATTCTTTCTAAGCTTCCCAATCTTTGCTTAGCCTCGAGTCTAGGAAAGTTAAGTCTGTCTTCTCAACTCAGAAAATGGAAAACCCTCTAGGAAGGAATCTTTCCTTCCTTCTACCTCTGCATTGGCATCTATAATATCCACAGTTATCTTTGTCCTAGGTCCCCTCATCTCTAAGGATAACATCTTTTGGGTGCACATGAATACAGACCCCTTCCAGTATTTCTTTTCTCCTTTCTAGTCAAATGGCATTGTACTGCCAAAACAGTAGGCTTTTCAATCCAGCATGTCATTCTGACCCCTTTGTTCTCCTTGAATCTCCGGCTATGTCTCCTGGTTCTTACGCCATGCTGAGTGATCCATTTCAATCTAATATCTTGTTCCACTTCTCCAGAGAAATTATTACATGATGAGTCTCTTCAGGGGTTATTAAGTTATCTCATCTACTTTCAAGGCTATAGTTATCCTCAAATATTTCAGGATAATTTTTAAAATAAATACTTGCAGTACCTAAGACTTCTTGGTACTTAGTAAGTGCTCAATCCAAACTAGCTAATCATTGTTATAAAGCCACTCAGCGTCTATGTCCAAATTACTTTTTGTTTTAGATTTTCTCCTCTGCTAATAGTCGATAACTTGATACTTCAGCTATGTTTCAATAAACTTGTGATGAATGAATGAATGACTAACAAACTCACATGCCTTGAGCTAAAAGTTATCTGCTTGGGCCAAAATGAATTTAAAGTTTATGAGAAAATGTATCATTTCCATGCCTTGTCCCCTAAGGTACCAATCCTTTGAACTTTTAGCCCTCAAAGTTTTGTCCCTGAGAAATATTATAAGCCTGTGCCTGTTCCATTCCAAGAAGGTAGCTATCTCTCATGTGAAAAGAAATTAAATCCAATCTGCTTGTGTCTGCACACAGTAAAATGTAAATCAAAATTCCAGTAGCCTTTTTATGAGACCAAAGTGAATCCTTTGTGCCCTACCCAACACTTCATCTTTTAATAAAAGACTTTCTAATCACCAAAGCTGTGCATATGCACTCACAAATAATGGGAATAGTATATGGTGAAAATGTCACTGCATTCCTTGATATATTGCCATAAAAAACTTGGAGATTTCCCAGGCATGATATGACCTATGAGAAACAAAATTCTATTCAGTTCTAAGATTTGTATTCATGTTACTAATTTTACTCACTTAAACTACTAGAAAAAGGAAAAGGAGCCTTTTTCTATTTCAATATGAAATAGCAAATTTTTCACTTTCATTTATTTTACTTAGTCATCTTCCTCATCTGAAAAACTCTGAATCCGTGACACAACTAAACACTCCCTAGAAACACATTAAGTAGACGCGAAACTTTAGCCTTTCAACTGAAAGGAAAATTCCATAGAGTTTGCTGGCAATACAGCAAGGCCTCCCAATCTCTCCTCTTTACTCTCAAGGTAAATCTCATCACTGAAAATGAAAACCCTGCCCCAGCCCACACCCTTTCCAACTCATCCTCCATGGGACTCAGTGAGAGTAACTTTTTAAAATACAAATGTGGTCACCACATTCCTATGCTGCTTTCAAAGTTTTCAAAGTCTACAAAATATCATTTCTCTCCCTTCCCAGTTTCACATCATGGTTTCCTCCTTGTTCCATACCTTTCATGAAACTGGTCCCCCATTCTAAACACAGGCTGCCTCTCTCATCTGGCACGCAGCCTTTGTACATACTCTGTTGCCTCCCTGCCCACCACCGCAATCTCTGTTCTCCATTGGTCAAGAAAATAGAAGCTCAGCAAGACCTCATTTCAACCCAGTTTACCTTTCTCCAACCTTTCTCCTCTCCTACCCCCAACTATAACATCTATATTTTTCTTCCTCTGTTCTCACACAGCTATTTATTCATACTTTGATTAGATTTTTTTGTAGCTAACATGTTCTTGTTTTATTAAAATTACTTTATAAAATATGTGTTGGGCTCTCTTACTAGGCTAAATTATGTATGGGTCATGATAATTACATAAAGAATGTTTTTTTTTTCCTAGCAAAAGCAAAGTACTTTATAGACCTTATAGAGTGAGAATAAAATAGTTAAAGTAAAAAGTTCTGGGCTGCTGTATAGTAGATGAAATGTTTGATAATCTACAAGGGAATGATCACAGTCTTACTTGTGAACAGGTAGAATTCACTCTTACGAAGCCTTTCTGCAGCTTGGAGGAGAGTCTTTTCCAAGCAAACTCCAAGGACTGTCACAGCCTTAACTCAGAGAGACAGAAAGGGTACTGACTATAGGTATGTGTTTGCATACTGTGTATATGTGTATGTATTTTTGCAAGTGTGGGGGTGGGTCTGGGATGGGGAAAGAGAGAGAGAGGGAGGGAGGGAGGGAGAGTGAGAGAAGAAAAATAAAGAAAGAAAAAGAAAGAAAGAGAAAGAAAGAAGAAAGAAAAAGAGAAGAAAAATAAAGAAAGAAAAAGAAAGAAAGAGAAAGAAAGAAAAAGAAAAGAGAAAGAACGAAAGAGAGAAAGAAAGACTGCATGAAGGAACATGTTTCTCAGCTCACTGCAGTCATTCTTTTGCAACAAATCTACTTTGGGAGTAAGCAAGCTTATCTAGACAAACTGTTGACTATCGTGAAATTGTTTAGTTGAATCAAATTTAAGTAGAAGATAGAAAATTATTTGCCAGTGCTATGAAGATTTAATGTTAAGAAAACAGTAACCTGTGACAGGAACACAAAACATACGACCTTAAAGAAAGGCATCAGCAAATGATATAAAATCCAGGTTGCAAAAGAAGAGAATGTAAACTAAACCAGGACCCAGCAGTCCCCTTTAGCCACACTGACCGCACGTTTTCAACGAGTTGGTTGAGGGGGGATTCAAAGTATAAAAGCACATTGTGTCTTAGTTAAAAGTTTGCTGTTTATGAAGGAATTTTTTTTTTTCAAGGAGGCTTCCGCCATTTTAAGTTAATCCTGTTGTGGCTCTGAATAAAAAGCCTTGGTAACATAAAGAAATTTCACTGGAGTTGGGGTTTTAGTTTTAATTGCAGTGAAAAATCTTGTGCCCAGAATGCAAATAAAGGCCAAAATGCTTGCAAAGACCTGGTAATCAGTGTTTGGGTATGATAACTCCTTAATAGGTGAGTCTCTTAAAAATTATACCCACCATACTTGCAAATGTTACAGAATAACTAAATATATTCTAGTTGGATATTTAAGAAAGGGAATCTATTGACATCTTGCAAATAAATCCAATCCATATCAAATAACAAAGGCTACAAAAGAAACTTCTAGAATTTTAAAATGACTACAATTCCACGTTGATCAAAGAAAATGGCAATTTCAAATTCAGAAGTAACTTTGTTTAGATTACGCCATTCAACCAATGAGATCATTTCAGCAAATTCTGAGCTGAACCATTTTCATTCCTTGTGTTGTTTTCTATTGCCCTGTATTTCAGTGTTGCTTGTTTTTAAGTCTGTACATACCAGCTGAAGTTCAGAATACACTATGTTATTTGCAGACCTGCAGCAGTCAACATCTGTAGAAATGATTCAGAAATTGATTTAAAGTCTGCAACATAAGCATATCCAATCCTAACAGTACACAAGACCATATATCTTCTTTGAGAGACTGACACATGGTCCCCACTCTGACTGGTGATAATGCATCCCTGCCAAGCCCAGATGTAGTTTCAACTCCAGGGAAATGCAACGTAATGATGAATTGGTATAACCCAATCATGCTAACGTTTGTATTTGGAAATCCTACAGTGTAGTACTGAATTTTTTTTTTTATTTCCCCTAACCATGTTTCTTCAAGTATATCAAGATGTTCTGCCAGGATGACAAGCATATGATCAAATTTAATGGTATATAAAGATACAGCAAACTGCTTTCCAAAGCAAAATTTCATAGTCAAAACTTTTAACAATTAATTGCACTTCTGGCAACTCCACTGAAAATTAAATTAAATGGTGTAACTATTTCATTAGAAGTCTCTGGCAAAATAAGCCTAATAGATGGAAAGCTTTATATAATTAAAAATGGCAGGCGATCCGCTTTCTGTGTGCTGTTAGGTCATAGTCTTAACTCTATGATGTCTCTTTCTCCTGTTATGTTGCGAGATCCTCAAGGGCAAGAGCTGAACTGTATTTATCTACAGTTCTTAAAAGAGTTCATAGCACAAAGCAGGCACTTAATACACACTACTAAATCTTAGTATGGGATCAGATATTAGTAGATTGTGAGTTCTGGAATCCAAGTTTGAATCAAAGCCCTACCATTAATTAAGTCAATGGCTATTAGAAATGGAATTGTGCTCCCCTCCCACCAGATTCACATCCCTAGACTTGCTCCTCCAGTTACCTCAGACTTATTTAGATGGGGTCTTTACAGAAGTAATCAAGTTAAAACGAAATCATTAGGTGGGCCTTAATCTAATACGATTGGCGTCCTTATAAAAAGGGATAATTTGGACACAGAGACAGACACCACAGGGAGAACATCATATGACGATGACGGCAGAAATTGAAGTTACTTTTATATGAGCCAAGGAACACCAAAGATTGATGGCAAGCCCCCAGAAGCTAAGAGAGAGGCATGGGACAAAGTCTTCCTCCAAGCCCTTAGAAGGAAACAACAGTGCAGACACCTTAATCTTGGACTTCCAGACTCCAGAACTGTGAGACAATAAGTTTCTGTTGTTTAAGTTACAGAGCTTATTGTGATTTGTTGTAGAAGCTCTAGTAAACTGATACAATGGCCTAGGACAAGGCATTTCACCTCTGTGTGTCTTACCTGTAAGATATAAATAATAACTCAGTATTGTGTTTGAAACATGGTGGATGTTCAATTAAAGTTTCCTGAAAATGACAAAGAAAATAGTAAATCATCCAAGAAATACCTAGTAAGTACATTTTACGTGCAAAGCACTGTTCTATTTTGGGGGGAAAGAGCTGTTAAGACTTGCCCTTATAGAGCTAACATTCTAATGAGAGAAGACAGACAATGGCAGAGAAGTAAACAATACAGCATATCAGAAAATAAGAAACTATGGAGGCAAGTAAAGCAGGGAAGGTGAATATGAAGTAAGGGGTTGAAAGGATAGAATTTTATATAGGCTTGTCAACAGTGATGACATCTGGAAAAAGGCACATAAACCACATAAAGTAGGTAGCACGCCACATGGGGAAGAATATTCTAGACAGAAAGAATGCCCAGTGCCCCAAGGTGGAAATATTCCTGACATGTAGTAATAAAAGAAAGGAGGCCAGTGTTGTGGAAAAAAGAGACCAGAGTGTTAACAGCAGGAAATGAAATTAGAGGGGGAAGTCAGGGAGACTGTGGGAGCCAAGATAAGGCACGGGCTCGTGTTGGAGCCAGTAGGCTGCTTGGAGGTTGATATGACTCGTCTCTGTGTCCCCACCCAAATCTCATCTTGTAGCTCCCACAATTCCCACATGTTGTGGGAGGGACCTGGTGGGAGGTGACTGAATCATGGGAGCGGGTCTTTCCCATGCCGTTCTCATGATTATGAATGGGTCTCACAAGATCTGATGGCTTTAAAAACGAGAGTTTCTCTTCACAAGCTCTCTCTTTGCTGCCATCCACCTAAGATGTGACTAGCTCCCCTTCGCCTTCTGCCATGACTGTGAGGTCTCTCCAGCAATGTGGAACTGTGAGTCCAATAAACCTCTTTCTTTTGTAAATTGCCCAGTCTTGGGTATGTCTTTATTAGTAGTGTGAAAATGAACTAATACAAGAGGCAACTGCAAAGTTATGAGCAGAGAGGTGACATGGCCTAATTCATGTTTTAAACAGAATCACCCTGGATACTGTTTGGAGAAACCTAAGAAGTGAGGTAAAGTGGGAGCAGAAACATCAGATAAGAGAGTATTCCAATAATGGGGTGAGTGCTGTAGGAAGCTTGAATCAGGCAATGGAGACGTTGAGACATGATACGATTCTGGGTATGTTGTGAATGTAGAGTATTCAGGACTTGCTTCAGGATTGGACATGGGGTATGAGGTAAGGTGGGGTGTCAAAGATGACACTTAGTTTTTACTCTGTTTTGTCTTGGGTTTTTTTTAAGACAAGGTCTCCCTCTGTCACCCAGACAGGAATGCAGTGATGTGATCATGTCTCACTGCAGCCTCTACCTTCCTGGCTTAAGTGATCCTTCCACCCAGCTTCTCTGGTAGCTGGAACCACAGAAGCACACACTGACACTCAGATAATTTTCAATTATTTTATAGAGACAAGGTCTCCCTATGTTGCCCAGGCTGGTCTCAAACTCCTGGGATCAAGTGATCCTCAGGCCTTGGCCACCCAAAATGTTGGGAATACAGGTGTGAGCCACTGCATCTGGCCTGACTCCTAGTTTTTTGGCCTCAGCATGGAGAAGATACGTTCATGAGAAGGAAAATTTGCAGGAGAAGCCAGCTTGGGAGACAGCACCAGAAATTCAGTTTTGCACATATTAAGATGGAGATTCTGCCTAGTAGACATCCAAATGGAGACAGAGGGGAGGCAGTGGTATATGAGTCTGGATTTTAGAGAGCAGTTCGCAGCTAAAGATAAATTTGGGAGTCATTACGGAATTTAAAATCAAGAAATTATATGAGATCACTAAGTGAATGAGACAAAATGCTTACATTTATTAAGTGCTTACTGCATTCCAGGCAATTTCCTAAATGTTTTACATATGTTATCTCATTAATCCTTGTAACTAATTCCATGGTGATTAAATAGTTTGCATTTTCCATTCCCTCTAATTTTTAGACTTCACCCAGTTTTACAAAGGAGGCTGTTATTCATCAATTTAAGTATTGTTGATCATGACCAAAAGAGTGAAACAAAATTATTTTGCCCCTAAATCAAAGGTCAGCAAACTTTTTCTGTAAAGGGCCAGGCAGTAAATATGTTAGGCTTCGCAGGCCATATGGTCTTTGTAGCAATTTCTCCACTCCATGGTTGTAGCTGGAAAGCAGTCATCAACTGCTCATAAAGAAATGTGTGTGGCTGTGTTCCAATTTAACATTATTTACAAATCCAGGAAGAGGGCGGTATTTCACTTTAGGTTACACTTTGTAAACTTCAATCTAAATATGTGATTTGAATTAATCTGAGGTTTCATGTTCATAAAATCAGAAGACAAATATCCAGAAAAGAAATGCAGTATTTTCCGGTAAGCAAGCCACACTGGATAGTAAGTTTTGGTGTTTGCAGATTTTATATTACAGCTGTCTTAAAAGTACAGCATCCTCAAATCTAAGAAATTCTGAAAGACACATGGCCTTGCGGGCCTCACCTGGGATGACTCCAGATTTTCTATGCTGAAGAGCTCTAGGGATGAAATTATAGTAGAAGAAAAGGGACTAGGTATATGTACTGAAGCACTACTTGCCTAACAAGCATACAGTTTTTAGGTAGATTATATATTTAAAAAGGTAGTGTGACTTTGGGAAAGCTACTGCATATTTTGTGCAGGGGGGGTCATCTTATTATTTTGATTCTTAATCCTTTACTCTGGAAAACAATTATTTCTGATAATCTACTTAACTGAAGTCTTACAACATCAGGACTTTTTGATGCTTACTATATTCAAGAAGATTCCAAGGCAGCAAAATTGACTAAGTTCAACTGAGTGAGTTATACATTGTAAGAAGCATGGCACATATCCTGGTGCAAAGCCGTCACTCAAGGGCTGGGTGTGGTGCCTCACACCTGTAATCCCAGCACTTTGGGAGGTCAAGGCCGGAGGATCACCTGAGGTCAGGAGTTCGAAACCAGCCTGACCAACATGGAGAAACCCCATCTCTACTAAAAATACAAAATTAGCCGGGCATGGTGGCGTATACCTGTTATCCCAGCTACTCAGGAGGCTGGGGCAAGAGAATTGCTTAAACCCAGGAGGCAGAGGTTGCAGTGAGCTGAGATCACGCCATTGCACTCCAGCCTGAGCAACAAGAGCTAAACTCCATCTCAACAAACAAACAAACAAACAAAATAAAACAAAGCTGGCACTCAGTAAACATCAGCTCATGTACTCATTCAAAAACTATCTTGTATTCAAGCCTCTAATTTACTCTATAATTCAGACCTCTATATGCTCTCACATGTAGCCCTAGTCATCCCACAAATGCAAATTAAATTCATCTGCACAATATCTACGTTGGTCAACTTTTGATGACAGGGTTAAGTTATCATTTAGCCTTAGCTTATAAACATGCCACAATCCATTTTTACCTATTTGCTTATACCTATGACTTCATTTGGAATGCTCTGATCCAGTTAAGAGTCAATACCCTATTACTCTTCAAATAAAATCTTCCTAGGCAAATTTCTAAGATTGTATTCTTGCTCTTTTCATATGAAATTTCCTTCACCTTCATGAAATGAAATTTCCTGTCTTGTTCTAAATGAAGGCATGTCTATTTTTCCAGAGTCAATTCAATGTGGCCCTTCTCAACCACTCCAGACCATGATGTTTAGTACCTTCTCTAAAATCTCACTATATTTTGAACTACATTCATTCCATTATAATTTTTAACATTAGTCTTGAAAGCCCTAAGCATGAGTTCATTTAGCCATACTCATTTCATTATTAAATTGTACTGTCTTCCTAAACTGCAGACTCCTTGAAGTCCAAGACCACATGTTTTTAATTTTTCTCCCAGTGGAGTAAAGGATAGTGCCTTGAATGCAGGGGATCAATCAATATCTGCTGTGTGTAAGGACCACTGGTTGACATACCAACTAGAAATTGTAGCCACCTGTACTCCAGAGAGCATTTATAATCCATTATCTAGAAAAAGGCTGCACATACAGCACTTTCTCACAACTAATACATGAAAAAATGAATGAAAGATCTCAGCAACCTAGCTCAAGAAAATAAGGAGCAATGTTGCCAAACATTTTTATGAGCAAATGTGTCCTTCAAAAAACCTTTATATTTTAATAAACATATAAAACAAGTTAAATGTCCATTAATAGAGGACAGCATATATAGATTTATAGTTCAATACCATCAGACAGCAACCAAATTCAGAATAATATAAACAATGAATAATATGAAAGTATATTCATGGTACAGTGGTAAGCAAATATGCAGAAGATAATTGTGTATGCCGTATGTTCTCAATTTCTAGAATTTAGATAACTTTGACATGCACCTTGCTTCCACACACTTCTTTCCATTTTGACCATCCCTGCTCCTGGTCAGGCCTTATCACATTTCCCCTGGGCTGCCATATTAGCTTTCGAAACAGACTTTCTAGCTACAGTTTACTTCTTCAGATCTCTACTATTCAGCCCCCAATTAAAGCATCTACATACCTTTCCACTTATATCCTGCCAATTTCCATACATCTATGATCCAATCCAACCATTTACTGAAAATACCTCCCGCTGTCCCCACATCCCTCAACATTTTCCCAGGACTTCGATCCATCCACTTCTAGTGGTAAGTCTCTTTTCTTGTTTTAAGGGTGCGGTGCAGTCATCCTGAAACACCTACAAAAACCTTTCCTTTTCCATTTTCATATTTCACTTCTTCCCACTCCCTGCATGCAACCCAACCTGTGCTGTGTCATTCCCTTTAGGGTCAGCATCTGCCTTCTCCCAATGGCCATTCTCTGGAGGTCAGAAACACTGTTATTCATTTTAGTATTTCTCCAAGTGCAAAACACGAAGCTTTATCCACAAGGGAGTCTAGAATCTTTTAATTCAATTAGAATTTAGGTAAGTGTATTTTATATGCTGAGTCTTCACTAAGTGAAGCTTAATTTTAAAAACCTCTTTTTAAAACCATCTATTAATATAAAGATATGGGGGTCAAAATTATTGGACCAAATTATTGTTCCAAAAATCAATTAAGGAATTTGACCCTCTAAACAGATGTATTACAGTAATTAAAGATGAGTATCAATAACTTAAAATCCACCATAGTATATAGAGCATGTTTAAATTAATTACGAAGTGGCAGATAAATTACACGTAAATTGCAAAGACAGTTCTGTAAACGTAGGGAAAGCCAGAGTTAAAAACCCACTAGCTGGGCACCCTTGTTCAGGGAGTAACTTGCCCAAACATAGAACACGGTTCTGAATTACCATTCCCTTTTTAAGGGGTTAGTTTCAAACTGTTTCCTAAAACTAAACCATGGTCTTAGGATACAACGGCAAAAAATAGCTTCGTATGTTTACAGAAGGAAAATAACATGACATTTTGTTGTGACATTAAAAGAATATGCAATGTAGCCTGTCCAACACTGTGCAGTCCACCATTCTAAATGGGAGACAGGAATATAAACACACCACACTCTGGGAATATGAAAACATATATCTGGGCTTCTTTATTTAAGTTAATCATTATGTCATATGTTAACAATATGTTATTATAGGGTTTAATTGCCTTTGTGTCTAACAAGTTCTTTTGTCAGTTAACCTTAGATAATGAAAGACCACCTCTGTGTATCACTGGCTAGTTCATTAGGCAGAAATGCTGACTGTTTCCTCTACCAGTCTTAAGTCAACACAGTGCCCATACCAAGCCAAAGGCATTCTAACAGCTTCTGGTGGCTTTCATCTGGTGGGTGGTTGCTGTAAGGTTCAGAAGCTAACTTAAATAAAGTATGTAATATCCATATACACACAGAGAATCTGAAGATACTTTTTTTCTAGCATTCCTTAGGAAGCATACCTTAACTCACAGATAGCAACAGTGCAGTTGATAACACTAGGTTTTAGGAAGTGGAGGAGGAAGTGGGAGGATCCAATGTGGCTATGAAGAAAAAAATGTCGTCTTTGTGAATTTTTGAAATTCAAATGATTCTTCTTGAGCATATTCTACTGCAGTGAAAACTGTGCAAATTAGAGCACAAATACTTAAGTACTTTAATTAAGCAAAGAACACACCCCTCACATTTCAGTTTTCAAGATTTATTTTTGCAATTAAAGTAATGAATCTATTCAAGGAAATTTCAGGTTTTTTAAAGAGTTCGCCTAATTGTGTAATTTTTTCCAGCTTGTAAAATACCCGATAAGAGCTCTTCAGATTTTCCAAAACATTTGCCTTACATCACGTTGTGAGATACTTTGAGGGCAGCATTTATGCACTTGGAACAGGATACTCAGGGTCCAGGAACAACACTTATTAACTCTAAAATTAAGTAAGTCACTTTGCTTCACACCTCTGGTGGCCAAGTATTAAAAAAAAAAAAAAAAAAAAAAGGCAAACAGTCTGCAGCTATGAATGAAGGCTCAGGAGTCCTTTCATAATATTCCAGTTGATCGTGGTCCTCCTTGAGAGGTCTTACCTCATTTCCCACACATTTTCTGACCTATTTTGTCTGCCTTTTCTCAGAAGGATTTTTCTTGCTTCACTGTGGACTAAGCAGTAAACTAATTATCTTGTTCAAATCCCTTTGTAACGCCCCTAATCCTATTAGTCATAAGAATGTCTGAATAGTGATTGCAAACCTTTTTTTTTCTTTCTTTCTTTTTAAAGAGAGAGAAAGGTTCAGTGATTTTGTCCTAAGGGATGGGGAGGGGTTGCCGTGAGACACTCTAGCCAGTTCACTGAAGGCAAAGGCAGTTCTGGCCAGCCAAAATTGCAGGCCACCTAAGATACAGAAAAAATTCTCTCCTTTCTCTATCTCTCTTCCTTCCTTCCTTCCTTCCTTCCTTCCTTCCTTCCTTCCTTCCTTCCTTCCTTCTTTCCTTCCTCTTTCCTTTCTCCTTTCTCTCTTTCTCTCTCTCCCTCCCTTCCTTCTTTCCTTCCTTCCTTCCCATTCTGTATCTCTTGTCTTTCTCTTACACACACACACACACACACACACACACACAGAGAGAGAGAGAGAGAGAAAGGAGAGAGACAGATTTAGTTACAATTTGAATGTCTTACAATAATCAAGTTCCAAACACTCCTACTCACAGCAGAGCATGCTGAACCCTGGCCCCAGCCAGGAGCTCAACTGAACTTTCCTCCTTTTATCAGGGACATTTCAATGAAGAGGGTGACACTATTCCAAGAAGTCAAAGAAGCCATATGAAGTAGAGGAAATGAACAAATGTTACGGCGGACCTCAACCAGCCCTTCCAGTCTTAACTTCTTTTCTTCAAAGAACTCTTGCAAGCCTGTTAAAGCACTCTCTCTCAGCCTCTGTAGAAGATGCCAAGACCACTGCCTCCTGCTGTCTATTACTGAGGGAACTTTAATCACTTTTCCTTTTTTTGTTCCCACTGGGGAAGGAGCCAGACTGCAGTGAAACGCCTGCAGTCAGAGTCGATGTTAAAGAGCGTGAAATTCATCTGACTTCTATAAAAGATGCATTCTGCCCTTCCATTTCTGCTTTTGTTAGGTGGACTGCCATTGGGATAGCTGCTCTGTCTTAAACAAACAAACAAACAAACAAACAAATATTTGCTTTAAATATAGAGGCACAACATTACTTCCTAGCATCCAACTTTCCTAGTCCACCTTGTTTGCCTACTCCATCCCCTTCCAAAAAAGTCTATGTTCTTGACATGTAAAGTTGACTTTTTCCCATTAGGAAAAGTGTTTCCTTATTGCATTATTTTTTTCTGATAGTAACAGAAAGGTATTGTTTTAGAAATGATCTTCAAGAAGATACGATATGAGTTAGAGGAAAACCCTTTCATTAACATTACTTCTGGGTCCTGACATAAATATTAAAAACATGAGGAAAATGTAGATTCCTTATATCGGATCTAAGGTTGCCAATGTAACACGGTTCAAATACTTAGTGCTTCTATTTTGATCTATCGCCATCTTTAGCAATCAAGCAGCCTGTAAAGACACAGAAAGCTGGGTTTCTTCTAGACAGTTACTTGGCATACAGGAAAGGGTTAGTGACTGTCAAGTGTGTGTGTCGATGGGATAGATGTAGATGTGGATGTCGACGTATAGCTCGTAGTCAAAAGGAAGTATGCATTACTCCTTGGATACACATGGCCTGCTGCTCTAAGGAAATTAAAGAGCTAACGAAAGTACGATGTAGTTGTTAGCAGTAAACTGTAACCAGACCACAAGGCCACATGGGTGGTAAGATGAGCAAGTTGCATGGTATTTATACAATGTGTTATTGGATACAGAATGATTCTAGGTAGTTTAAAGAAATGTGTTTTATATAACAGGATGCATAAACAAATAGATAAGTCACTTGTGGTGAAGGTTAGGCTGAGGGTTATTCATTCATAGTAACTCTTGTCTCGAGTAAGAGGTGAACTATAAATTTAGTTGTGTTCTTGGCAAAGAGAAAAGATATTCTGTCTTTGATATTAAAACATACCAGCTATCCAGGAAAAACAATTTTTTTTTCCCTGACACTGTAGTAGAGTGCATCTGCCTTAGAGGCCACATCAGAAAACAGTGCATAATAACCTCAAAAATATTTCTACATAAATACAAAAGTAGATGTCTCAGCAGCATCTTAGAATATCCCTCAAGAAAGTCAAGGGCATAACAGCAAGTGATTATGCTGGGATGAAATTCACATGGATGAGCATGAGCCTGCAACAAGCTAGACGGTCTAGCTTGTAAGATATACCCTAAATCTGAAAAGGATTAATGTAATATATGACGACACAGAACATGTGAAAAGAAACAAGAAAAAAAGAAACTTGTAAAAATGTATGCTAATCTAAAAATAGTAATTCTTACAATGTTCTTCCTGTACTGCTTAGTCTGTGTTTATTTCAGTACGACACAGCCAACATCGTATGTCCTATATACAGTTGTAGAAAACTCATATAATCTTTTCCTGGTTAATTTAATTTTAGTTTTTCTTCAAAAGTGCTAAATGAAAATAGGATTTGTTATCCTCATTTATTTAGATCATGATAGACTGATTTTAACACTCTCCACTGATGTCCACAGCCAGCAGATAAAATGCAAGCATGGCATAAAGAGATGGACTAGACCTGGTCCCTTTTCACCTTCCAGCTTCATTTCTTGCTACTCTCTTCTTCACTCATTACATTTCTGTTACTCAGATGCAACAATATAAATTTATGGCACAGGGGTTTTTCATTTTCCGATTTCCCTCTCAAATGCAGTTGGTTCTTGGGTCGTTTTCTGTATTTAGGACTCAGCTGAAATATCAATTCTCAGAGAAGCTGTCTCTGACCCTCCCATCTAAAATAGCTCTCTTCTTTTCCCACTCCATCCCATAACCCTCTTTTATTTACATTATGTTACGTATTCCTATCTGAAATGATCTTATTTGCTTATTTTTTTTTCTTTTTTTAAGCATTTGGATTATATGTACATTTTTTTCTTTCTTTCTTTTTTTTTTTTTTTTTTTTTTTTTTTTTTTTTTTTTTTTTTTTTTTTTTTTTTTTTTACTGTACTTTGGATTCTGCGGTACATGTGCAGATCATGCAAGACTGTTGCTTAGGTATTTACATGGCAAGATGGTCTGTGCCACCATCCCCTCATCACCTGTACCTGACATTTCTTCCCACATTATACCTCCCCACCCTCCCTCCGACTATCCCTCCCCTAGCTGCCCCAACAGATCTCAGTCTGTGATGCTCCCCTCTCTATGTCCATGTGTTCTCATTGTTCAACACCCACCTATGAGTGAGAACATGCAGTGTTTGATTTTCCGTTCTTGTGTCAGTTCACTGAGAATGATGGTTTCCAGATGCATCCATGACCCTACAAAGGACACGAACTCACCATTTTTTATGGCTGCATCGTATTCCATGGTGCATTTGTGCCATATTTTCTTTGTCCAGTCTATCACTGATGGGCATTTGGGTTGATTCCAGGTCTTTACTATTATAAACAGTGCCGTGATGAACATGCATGTGCATGTGTCTTTATAATAGCAAGAGTTATAGTCCTTTGGGTATATACCCAGTAATGGGATTGCTCGGTCAAATGGAATTTCTATTTCTAGGTCCTTGAGGAATCGCCACACTGTCTTCCACAATGGTTGAACTAATTTACACTCCCGCCAACAGTGTAAAAGTGTTCCTATTTCTCCACACCCTCTTCAGCATCTGTTGTCTTCAGATTTTTTAACGATTGCTATTCTAGCTGGAGTGAGATGGTATCTCAATGTGGTTTTGATTTGCATTTCTCTAATGACCAGTGATGATGAGCATTTTTTTTCATATGTTTGTTGGCTTCGTATACGTCTTCTTATGAAAAGTGGCTGTTCATATCCTTTGACCACTTGCTTCTTAAAACTTTATTCATGTATGTAATCATTACTTCTAGGTTCTCCACCATCAAATGTAAGTGTTGTCATGAAGACTGAAATCTTTTTGCTTCCTTTATGTCAATGATTGTGAAATATAATAGGCTCCTCCATAAATATTTGCTGAAAATATGAATGAAATATATTTTCCACTAGAAAAGACAGTGTCTTTCCAAATACACCCCATCTACAGGGAGTGGGGCTGGGAAGCGGTGCTGGTGGGTGGGCCTCGGAGATGGGCAGCTGGGTGCAGGTGCCCCTGAGAATTCATCGACGGCCAGGTGCTAGGTGCCCTGGCTTGGGCACGGAGAGGAAGGCTAAGCCACGTTGACCTCTGGCTACAGTTCAGAGCACAAAGGGTCAAGGTGGTGGTTACAGAATAATGACTTAAATTACAATCCACATTTTATAAAAATAAGGATTGCATAGCAAACTTCATGGAAACATATGAAAAAATAATTTCTGCCTTGATTATGAAACAAGCAGAGGAACCGATAAACTTTCACCAAGAATTGTTTAAATGATATTCAGTTACTTTCCATCTATTTCTAAAAGCACCTCTGTGTGTCCATGATATGTTCACAAACTGCATGTATTTAAGAGGCAGCCTGATCCCCATGAAGTAGCTTCAAAAGAAAGTCAAAATCAAAAGTCCATCTGTGCCATAGAGGACCTGACAGTTCATAACAAAAGCACATCAAATGGACTTATTTTCTAAGACACAAAGCTCCGTGAATATGGAAGAAAAGTGGTGTGATTTGCTGGCCAACAGCTCTCAGGTCACAGCGCCTCCTAATCCCCAAGTGATATCATCAACTGCAGTGACCAGAGCTAAAGTGGAGTTCAAGGGGGGATGCGGATAGACGCCACTTCAGCATGTCAGCAATTTCCCATTTAAAATTAATACTGTGCAATTGTCCTTCCATTAGCAGAGACAAATCAGAGTCCTGGAAGCCCTTGTTTAATGGAAAAAAGGATGCAGCACACTAAAGAGGCCAGGCCAGGGACCCAGTGGAAAGTCTAGCTGTTAGACGGAAGGAGAGATGATCTGAGTCGTAAAATACTGTAATTTCTATTATGGCCACTTAGGGGCACTCAAAGGCCTAGAAATGGTCTTCTGAGTCCTAATATAGAACCCATCATTTTTAGTGTGAGAACAGCAACAATATCTCGGCATATCCTCCTAGTGAGTATCAGTTCCCCTCACATGAACACAACTAAGTTTTCTTAATTAACAATAATGAAAAACTTCAAAACACATTTCAAGGAAAAGAAAAGCAAGTAAGTGAGTACCATGAACCAAGACAGTATTCTCCCCTTGGTAGCCAAGAGTGAGTATGACATAAAAAGGCACCAGGGGTCTAATGTGACATGACAGCAGGGCTCCATCTCACCCTGACTGGCAGGCATGCGGGCATTTTCTTTATTCTGCATGTTTATGTGTGACATTCTGTGTACACATGTGTGTGCTTTGCAAAATATTAATTACTTCTGATCATGGTTACATTTCACAATATGGACTTTAAAAACTCATGCTAAAAATAAATTTGAATCCAAGACCTCTAAGTGCAGAGATCAAACACATGACATTCAGAGCCAAACTTGGATTTAAATCTACTTCTTTCACTCCCTGTGAGACTTAGCCCTCAGTTTTCTCTTTGCTGTGAATGACTATGAATGTGCTGACTCTGCAGTGTTGTACTGTGGATGAGGTGAGTGAGAAGCAATTAGTACAGCATGGATCGCAGGGTAGCAACTGAAAATGGGTTTTCTTCTCTTCTGAGCCCTTCAACTTTGTAATTTAGGTCAGAAGACTTAGAAATGAATGGAGGAATGGTGAAAAGGGATAGAGAACAATCGTTTAAGAGGTATGAATTTCAATAACATTCTATATGTAGTTGGGGAAAAAAGACCTTGAGAGAAAAAGCAATAATCTATGCATAGCATCTAATCATTACTGGGACGTCTTTAGAAGACTGTTACCAGTAGTGATTATCAGCCACTGTTAGAAAGGTTTCACTTAAAAAAAAAAAAGTGCAAATTCATAGCTTTCCCTGCATGTCTTCACTTGTTAACATACATCAGTTATGTTGGAAAAAATGAAAGCTCTTACAAGAACACTGGTCTGCAGCTCTTATTAACTAACTTTGGACACAAAATACTGCACTCATAAGCACATCATGTAGATAGGTTTTGTTTTTTGTTGTTGTTTATTAGATCTAGTCTCTCTCTGCTGCCAGGCTGGATTGCAATGGCGCGGTCTTGGCTCACTGCAACCTCCACCTCCTGGGTTCAAGTGATTCTCCTGCCTCAGCCTCTTAAGTAGCTGTGACTATAGCACAAGCCACCACGCCCAGCTAATTTTTGTATTTTTAGCAGAGACAGGGTTTCACCATATTGGTCGGACTGGTCTCAAACTCCTGACCTTGTGATCCGCCTGCCTCAGCTTCACAAGGTGCTGAGATCACAGACATGAGCCACTGCACTCGGCCATAGGTAGGTTTTTAAAATGCAGCCATATACTTTCAGCTTTCAGAATCGATAATGACAAACTTTTCACAAAATATCTTTGATTCTCTGATCTGCAGACTCATTGTGTAAGAATAAATTTTTTCCTATGACCTTTGAAAATGAAAAAAATGGGTTCTAACAGGCTATAGGACATGCATATGTCCATTTACAGAGACACATACTCTTAATGTTTTATATAAAAATACTGACATTAATATGCTTTTCCTAAAGGAGCACCATCTAAGGAGCAAGCATGGTTTAGTAGAACCTGTGATGTTATTAAAACTAAAAGCTATTGGTTCAGGCTGGATCACAACCATTTACAGGCTGTGGGTTCTCAGGGAAAATCTCTGTTCGATATAAGCCTGTCTTTGCCTTTCAACTGAGGATTGAAATTTGCTTATCTTGCAGATTTTCTAAGGATCAAATGAGATAAACATATTTCTTAAGCTCAGGACAGCTATCCTATAAATGTCACATAGTGTTTGGTTAAAGCTTAGACTATGTTGGACAGGTAACATTCAGATCCTGGGGTGCCTCTACCTGGGCTCTACTCCCAACTCCTAAATTTACCAGTTTTGAGACCCTGGGCAATTTACCTGCCTCTCTGTAACTGTTGATTTCTCTGGGAAAAACTATGAACTCTTTCCCAGACAGTTGTTTTGGGATTTAAATGAAATAATTTAAGCCTGGCCCATATGCACTGCTTATCATTGCATTTTAATCATCATTACCAAATAACAGGTAATCTTTTTATTATGCATCTGTAGCTTTTCAGCCAAGTATCATATTCTGCTCTCTAGAGCCCCGCTCTTGTTTCTTAAGTTATGATTTAAGGCTCTCCCTCTTGCTCTTTTCTTCTTCAATCAATTTCCAAAACCTTAAGCTACTCTATGTATGTGTTCCTCACAATTTTAGTTATCACCAGCATACAAAGAGCCCTACCTGTCAAACTCTACATCCTTTCTCATTAATAGCATCTTACACAGTGCATCTTTCTAGATCATCTCTGACTGGATAACACATTGCCAAATCAAGTGAAATATGAGTATTTTGCAAAATTATTTTTCCCCTACCATCTTTTCTTACACAAAACTCCCTATTTTCTAAAGAATCTGATTCCCCTGGCTCTGCACTCATTCTTTTACTAGCTTTGAATCTGTCTTTGTATACGTCACTTACAAATCTTCCCCTTCTACGTTGCCTCCCACACAGTGAAGGTTGTACTCAACTCTGTGCTAATCTGCCAACAGTCCTGGTGATATCCTTTCCTTCCCTACGGTCTCCACATTTCAGGTTTGGAGCTCCTTCATTCACACAAGCATCGGTTAAGCCAAAGTCAGCTAAGTTAGGCACTGCACTGCACACTGAGGGTGCAATGATGAAAAAGGCAGCATCTCTGCTCTTAAGAAGCTCAGTCTATAAGGGAGCACTGAGCAAAACACTCATTCACACATTAGTCTAATAGAAAAAAACACAGGTTTCCAGAGAAGCTCCTAAGGTGACAGCAAATCCCAAACTGAATTGTCAGGGATAGTACAGAAGAGTCTTGAAAAACGCATGATCATACAAAGGATTGGGGCAGGAGAGAGAGGCAGGCAGAGAAAGGGACATATGAAAAAGCATGGAATCTGCAGTGCAGTGTAGATGGAAATAATGCTACCCTTGAGTTTTCTCCATTTACTATTTTAAGTTTTCAGCAAAAGTACCACTTTTTAATGTAAAGTGTTCATATAAAATCTGTTATCTTTGTGGATATGTGAAAGACTCTAAAGCATTTCCTATGGGCTTAAAATTGAACTCACTCAAAGGAATTTCTATGTATTGAGAATGGCTTTTCCCTTCACAAACTGATTTATGGACAGGAAGATTGAGAAAATAATATTTTTAGGAAGTAATTTCCAGTAAGTTAAAATTGTATCTAATCAATATGGCATTTCTTTAAATGGGATCCTTGTTCTCTACTGTAGATATACACCACCCACATATGTATAGACTAATTTTTTCAGAGACTATTTCATTCACATAAATAGCCATTAGAAGCTTGGAAAGTATTTATAGAAAAAAAGACTTGTTGAAAGCTCAGAAGAAATGGATGACGGTTTTGTTTGTTTGTTTGTTTGTTTGTTTTGGTGAGATGGAGTCTTGCTCTGTCTCCCAAGCTGGAGTATGGACCACGTTTTTTAAAAAAATGATATTTAAAAAATCTTAAACAAAACAATTACAATAACTCTGCAAAACTCCAACAAAATAGAATAAAGCATAACACTTTGTGAAAAAATTAAAACGTATTGTTTAAATACAGTCATTCATTACAAAAATAAGGTTTGTCAGTATCCACAAAGTCTGAAGGTCAAAAACAATCCAGAAATTGCTGGAGCTAAACTAAAGCTGCATGAGCACTCATAATAAACTTCAAACACTGTTTAAAACATACCAAAAGTTCAGGGAAAATAAGCAAACACCATCCTTTGGAAAAAGGCAAGGGTTTTCATGAGACAAATTATGCCTCATCCATCAACTGAAATGTTCAGAAAGAATAAATATGTAAACAAAAAATATATAAACATAACTTATTTGGACTTGCAACTATGACATTAGTAAAGTCTCATTCATTGTTACTTTAAAATTTGAATTACCATGGTACTGAGGTGGATTGATAAATACAGAAATAACCACTAAGGGATATCTAGAGATGGAAAACAAAAGGTAATGAACACCTGGTAAATCTCTGAAAGCAAGAGGCCTCTCACAGAATGTTAACAAATGCTTCTATGACTATTTATAAAAACATACAAATGCCCAGAAAGCAGATGTGCACATTGACTTTGTTTCTTAGTGACACACTTTACATTAAAACAATTTCATTCAACTAGAATTCTATGGAATCATGATAGATTTCTGTATTTTGATTGTCAAATCTAAGTATTTTAATAAAATTAGACAAATATAAAATGATATGTACATTTTGTGAATAAATGACTAACACATTATTTGAGAAAAACCCATACATGTGAAATTTTATTATATAAGATGCTATAATATGCCTGGGGTTTTTGAAGTTTATGGACAACCTCATGGGCTTTTTGAATCATTTGAACTTCTTCAAGTATTTTCTGAAATTACTTTAAAACTTTTTTCTATACTAGAATTTTATTCTGGATTTCCATAGGTATTATGATGGGTTAGTAATCTAATTCAGAAGGAAGACCTGTCAGAGAACAATAAAACTTTGTCATTTTCATGAAATTAAGGTGCTTTGAACTTCATAAGCAGACAGAAGTGTTTTACGGAGAGTTTGTACTAACTTGATCAATTTAACATTCCTGGAAAGTGGCAGTAGTCAATGGAAAAGTGTGCCAAAAAAAACTTTAGTTCCATACATGTTCTATGCCAATTCTGAGTAATAAGACAATGAACAAATGGTTTCATTTATACACTTCATTTACTAATTTTATCAAGTAATCTAAAATATTACCTTTTCCAGAAGAATCAGTTTTCAAAAGTAAACCAATGAAAAGAGAGAGAGAGAGATTGCCAGTAGATTCTTTAACCATAAATGGTATATCAAGTTGATAACATGAGCCAAAATTACATTCCTTTAGGGAAATACATGTAATGCAAATGATACTTTAAACTCAAACATTTAAATGAACTCATAATTATCCATTCTTAGCAGTGTGAATACAGAGTAAGCTTAGAAATTCTTTACTCATAAAGATAATTTTAACATATAACATTCATATTTGGATTATGTTTATAAGTTCTACCTTCACTATTATATTCCTTCATTCAGTATACAAATGTTTACTCTCGAACCCTTAATTGCCAAGCATAGTACTGAAGGTTTAAGAGAGAGGTCCCATGTAAAATTGTGAGAATCAAAGGCAGACCTCTTGTGGCCAGTGAGAATTCTACCACTTCTCCATTTGTAATCAGGAACACTCTCTTCTTCCACCTTGAAATATAATTTAAATCCTAAATGACAAATTTGTGTAAACATGTTAAACTTTTTATTTCTCAAATTCTAATTCAGTCACACTAAAATTATAAATTTTAATTTACAATTTGCTTAAATTATAAGTTATAGTATACCTTTTTATAGGTTCTTTACTTTGGCAAATATTCAGGAATGTTGCAGAAAATGTCAATAATGAGTATTTGAATTATTTTCACTAAGTGTATCTATTTAAATCTTTCCATTGCTCTAAGTCTCCTTTTCCGGTTTTTAAATATGCCTACTTTATCTCAGTTAAGCTGGTTCTCCAGAAATTAAACAAAATAAGATCATCCCCAATCTCAATGTTTCTCCTATGTCTGGATGTGGATTTACTTTGGTTGTACTCTAAAGATGTGGGTCTAGTATATACGAACTGTAAGTCACTCCTCTGGGAGAAGGCATGAGAGAAGCATGGGGGTAACCAGATGACAGAAGCATAATAGAGATTTGGATAGCCTTATCTTAGAAGCATGGAAACTTACGGAACAAGAAATAAAGGCAAGATGAATAGGTTAAACATACATTATGTAACCACCTCCTCCCACACCCCACCACAATCAGCAATTTTAAATAGAGTGGCCAAAGTTAATAGGGCCAAATGGAAAATATATATATATATATATATCAGAATGATATTGAGTATTGTGCACACCCATTTCATTCCAACCTCTTATTTCCATTCTCATTTTCCACCCTTCTTTCCTTCATGGATGCTGGGCTTTCCGTTTCTCAAAAATCCTGTCTTGTTGCTACCTCAGATGCCTCAGAGGTAAAGTCATCTTTATGGCAGTCTGGCTCCATCTCATTCAAGCCACTGTGCAAATGTGTTCTCAGAGAGGCCTGCCCTGACCAGCCATTCTGAAAGAGCCTCTCATGTCCCCTTCTGCCCACTGCCTCTCATTACACTGAAGCTATCTTAATTATTTAGGTATTTACCTGTTAACATTAAGGATGTAAGCTTTCTGGAAGCAGGGACCATGTCTTATCTGTTCACATTGATGACCTATATAGCACCATTTGAAATTGTCAGCTTTTTTTGGGTCAATCAAAATAATTAAATAGTAGCAATTTCCTATGGCTAAAATGAATATTCTTGTGTAAGAAACTGAGTAAAAATGCATGACTAATGAAAAGTCCTTCTACTAATTTTCACTTTAACATGCATTCCTTTTTCCCCAAATAGCCAAAGACAGATGAGGGGCTACGTCTGTGTTAAATATTCCAGCTATGTTAATTCATGCCTGAATTAATTATGATCTCATCTTGACCTCTCTACTAAAAGTCAGGTAAATTAGAAAATATCTATGTTTTTATAGCATACTACCTATAATTCATATTGACAAGGCATGCAATTTGCAATTTTTTTGTGATACAGATATAACAATATATAAATTTGAGCCATCTCATTGAGATGACAATTAAAGCGTATTATGCAGTGTGAACCCGGATCAAGGAAGAACAAAAAGGAGCCAAGAAATGACGTCTGAAATCTACTTGCTAATGACAGAGCACTGGGCTAATAGCAAAACGTTGTGGGGGTGTTCTATCCATGCATCCATTAGAATCATGCCGAAACAATTCCTGTAGATCTCTAATAGGCACAGGTTGAATTTTCTGACAAAAATGAACAAAAAACCAAAGCATAGATCTGACAAATAATCTTGCATGGGCATGCATAGGTGCTATCAAATGAGGAAAGGGAAGAAGGAGGAAGGCAAAGAAAACATTCAATTCAGAATTACAAAATGCTTAGCACCTCCTGACATCAGAGCTGGATTTCATAGGCTGCGTTAGTGAATCACAAGACTTACCATCTTCCTACAGGATCCCTCTCATCTCATTACATTGTAAAAATAAATCTATTTATATTTTTCTTAATCTTTTGGGGCCTGGCGAGAAGGGAACATTGATGCTTCCAAAACAAGTCCCTACAAAATACGAAAGAAATGATTTACAAAGCATTTTAAATGGCTTTGTAAGAAAGTCTGATCCATGCTTTTAAAAAAGTTCATCGTTAAATTTAAAGCTTTCCTTCTAACTCCTTCATATGTTGCTCCTTTTAATGTCAACAGGAAATCAACAATGAAGAAGAGACATATGGTGAAAGGAGGGACAGAGGAACTCATCATGAATCAGCTCTCTTCACTGTAGGCAAAAAATGAAAAGTTTATATTTTTAAATGTTACTACAAAATGTTCCACTGGCAAGCCTGGGAATTCTAAGTGGCAGTAAAGATCAGACTGAAGTCACTTTCAAATGCACCTTGGATTTGAAAGCTGCGTCTGACTTCTTGGAAAAGGCGAAAGTCTGATACATATTTCTTAGTAATGACATCCCTCAAATCCTTCATCAAATTTAGGAAACTGGAGGTCATCCACATTTTAATATCTGGGCTAAAATGTTGACACTGCTAATTACATTTTCTTTTAATTTCCTCTATTCTATTTCCAGGTACCAGTTTCAGAAAATCAAGAATGGTGTTTTAACTTGCTAGGGATGCCATTAGAAACTACCACAGGCTGTGTGACTTTAAGAGTAGAAATTTATTCTCTCATAGTTCTGGAGGCTAAGAAGTCCAAGATTAGGGTGCCAGCATGATCCGTTTCTGGCAAGGGCTTTCTTCCTGGCCTTCTTCTTGCTGTATGCTCACACAGCAGACAGAAAGCAAGAACAAGCTCTCTGGTGTATCTTCTTATAAAGGCACTGATTCCATCGTTAGAGCCCCATGCCCATTACCTCATCTAACTCTAATTACCTCCCAAGAACCCCACCTCTAAATACCATTGCATTGGAGGTTAGGGTGTCAATATTTGAATCCCTTCCTCTATTTCTTCCTCCCTTTTTTAGTTCTCTCCCTCTCTTTTTGTCTCCTTTTCCTTCCCACCTTCCTTCATTTCCTGTCCTATAAATTTCTTATTCTCTGTGTCTTAGTTTCCACATCTTTAATCTATGGCCCCTAGTTCTTAGGGTTCTACAAGGATAAAATTAGGCAATGTTTGTAAAACACTTGACATCTAATATTTGTTAAATAAATAATAGATACTATTTTCAGGTAAATTTAAAAACCATGAGGGTACAACATAGTGTCTGGCATAGTAACTGGCATACAATGTGTTGCATCAATATTTGTTGAATGAATTAATAATGAAAGATTAATCAGTTGGTAAAGGAAGCATAGTGAGTGCTTCCATAAATATAGCATGATTCTCAAAGGCTTAATTCATCTGCCTTAATCCAAGAGCGCCACGTTAGAGTGTGGGTCAGTCACGTATTCATAGTTGCAGTACATGGACAGAGAAGACCCTGTTGCTAAAAATATATGCATGGGAAGTGAGGGAAGTGGAGTTGTGCTTGGGCAGTTATTTAAGAATACAGTGCAATGAACTATGAGCCTAAAGAAGGATGTGTAGGGAATGATTTTGGATATTAGAGGCAGTGGTTTTCAAGTATTATTGAAATCTACCATTTGAAGTGCCTGGTGTGGTCCTATTTTATTTCAAGAACCCATATAGACAGCTGCACTGAACCCCTATGAGCCATGTTTATGTACCACATTGAGGTACTTTAAATCTGTGACCTTTTCCAGGACTAAAAGAAAGGGTAGACACAGGCGCAAGGAAATTTCTGAAAGCTAAGACTTATCCTACAATCTAGAAAACCGTGTGAAGGTTACAAAACACGCCATAATCAATCTCCTGTTCTTAATATTTAACTTCAATACAAGTTGTAATCACAATGCAGCCGCCATTTTTGAACTTCTACTCTGTAATAGTCACTGTGTATATTTGTTTATACACACGAACACACACACACACACACACACATACACATACACACACGCACACACACACACACAAAATTGTTTAATCCTTATCCTTAACAGCAACACAGCCAGGTATATGCCATCTTCCCCATTTTAAAGACGGGAAAATTGAGTATCAGAAAGGTTACTTCAATTGCTTTAGGTAATACAGGTAGCAAAGAAAAAATCTGAGGTTGGTGTCAAGTATATTCTAGATCTGAAACCATTGTTTTATACTCCTTTCTCCCAAGAACAACTGGGGAAGCCTGTGGGAATTTCAGTTTCTCTGAGTGGCTTGTCACATGAATCTAGGTAGAAAGAATTAGTAAGTAAATCATTAAAGTATATAATTATATAGTTTTAGACATATATAAGCACACATACATATATGTGTGTACAGGTGTGTAAACACACTTAAAATAATTTAAATGTATACAAATTATAAGATATGAAATGACATATATATATAAATAAATTGTGAGGGTTCTTGTGAGATTTACTGGCTTTCAACCGTTGAATGGTTTCTAGCTACTCTAGGAGTGTTTGTTTTCTGAAACACCACTACAAGTGTTACTATATTGCACTATTTACAAATGTTTTGAAATTGAAAGTGTGTAAAATACTTCCTTACAAGGTGGAGCAACATTGTGAGTCACACTGGTGCCATCTACTGGGGAACTGGTAAACTATGAAAATAGAGAAAATGGTATGCATTTAAGGGAAACAGAAAGTAACTAACATACTCTGATATCCTGTTAATCCAAAAATTCAAATAATTAGTTTTTTTCTGTGGGACAGGGATGAGAGTTAATGGGTGGAGTTAATGTGCTGGAAAGCAAGTAGTTTGCACCATAATCCTTCACATTTGTTTTCTCCCTTTAAATTTAACACCATTTGTGTATGTGTATGTGTGTGTTATTTTTCCTACTATTTACTTTAGCCAGAAATAAAAGAAAATGACTTTTCAGTAATTAAAAACAAATTTCTATATGTGACAACTTAGAGTTGTTCTTAATACTAATATGCAGTTACTTCTCCCAAGGAATTCTCTGGTGTTTTAAAAAGTCTTTGATGTCTTAGCTTGCACAATGTATGCTATTGGGTTTGAGTTAGTAAAATCATCCTCAGGCTTTCACTGTGGGTTGTCAAAAAATCTTATGACACCTTTTTATCGAAGGAAATTAAATATTCAGTATATCTTGTAGTAGATCTATTGGCCGCCCTCAGTATAGCTAAGCTTTTGGAATGAGAATACTACTAAAATGTTTCATTACTGATGTTTCTTTCAGCTACGTATAACGGAGAAAAATCGGACCTTACATAAGATATATTCATAAAATGAAAGAAATCAAGTCTTGATTAACCACGTGTTTTTTCCTACATATAAATTTGCTATAATGCATTTTGAATTCTTGTCTTTAGTCCCAGCACCATTTAGGACTTCCATAGACCACTTTATCTAACCATGTATAACTTCAGAGAATTAAAACTAACAACAGCTGAAGTGAAAAAAATGTGACCTTGTCAGAGAAGTGGTTTTTAAATTTATATTTGTTTGGCCTCCTATGTACAGAGTCATCCATTCCCACACCAGTTCACCTGAAATTTATGGTCACACCCTACTATGTACCGAACATTAAGACAGAAAATGTCTCTGCCTCTTCCAGTGGTACACTCTAGTATAGAAGAGACACGACAAACCCTTAAGATCATTTCATATGGAGAAAAGTGCTGAAAATTTAACAAGCTGAATGATAGTTATGGCTATAGTGGAGCTTGGCAGGAACACATGTGCTATTCAGGATGACTGTGATTATAAAGACCACAAGAAGAAGTGATTTTTGTACCCACCAAAGGGATAAGAAGGAGATAGCTGTGAGAAGATGAGGCAAGACTAGCTAAGATTGCGGGAAGCAGGCATAGAAAGTCCTTATCCTTAACAGCAACACAGCCAGGTATATGCCCAGGAGTGAGCTGGGCATGTCAGAAGAAGACAGTTCTCAAGACAATGATGGAGCAAGAGAGGGGTAAAAAGTATGTAAGCAGAGAAAGCTGGAGCCCTATCTCCAAAACATGAGGCTATGGACAAAAATAAATCAACAAACACAGAAACACTAAGTAAGGATGAAGGGGATTAGGATGAGTTAGACAATAAATGCAATAGGCCCTTCTATATAATTTTATTTAATTTCCATGATCATCATACATGCTGATCTCCTCTCCCAATTCGAGAGACATGGTAATGAAGGATGAGGTCAAGTAACTTTCTCAATACCTTACTGACTAGTAAAGAGGAAGCTCACATTTGGAGTCAAGGCTTCAATCTCTTTCCATTTGTTCCTGTGGTCACATTTAAACTTGTCACACTTGAATGAAAAAAAGAAAAAGATTTGATAGCAGTTTTAAAACATTGGCATGGAGGAATTTCCTGTGGTTGGAAGAACATAGAAGGCAAGTCAGATACACTCAAGATCAGGCTTAATTTGTTTAACTGAACAGGGAAATTTTTCCAATTGAGTCTAATGTGAATTGAATGAAGACTGAATAAAAGACTTGTTGAGCGGGAATTGTAGTTTTCCTCTTTTTGTGAGTACAGTTTAGCTCATTTTAAAATCTGTTTCCAAGCTTATGTTCAACTTCAGTAATAGGCTTTACAGTCTTTTAAAAAGCACACCAGAGTAAGCACGGTTAAAACAAATAATAATCTAACATTAATTTTAACTTTCAAAGTTAAAGGGCAGAAGTTGATACGATTCTGTTTTCATTTAAAAATACTTGGAATGCAGCATTTTTCTCAGTATCTCAGAATCATTATACAAAAGAGAGTATTATGGAATAAATTGTGTCCCCCCCAAAAAAAAATTCATATGTTGAAGCTCTCACCTCCAGTGTAAATGTATTTAGTGACAGGACCTTTAAGGAGGAAGCTAAATTAAATGAGATAATAAGTATGTAGCCCTAATCCAATGGGAATAGAGTAGAGTGCATGCACACAGAAAAAGCCATGTGAGGACACAGCAAGAAGACAGCCATCTGCAAGCCAAAATGAGGAACCTGATGTCAAAACAAATCTGCTGGTGCCTTGAACTTGAATTTCCAGCCTCCAGAACTATGACAAAATAAATGCTGTTCTGGAAGCTTCCCAGTCTGTGGTATTATGCTATGGTAGCCCTAGTGAACTAATAGAGAAATAATGACAATAATACATTCAAGAGTGACATTTTCAATATACAAATATCATATTCATTCATTTTCCAAAGATTTATACACATGAAGTTAGAGTTCATGAAATAAATGCCTCAACAATGGCCAGAATATAATGTAAAATTGTCTGATTCAAATACTGTGTCTTCACTGCTTCACTGAGTATCTATTATGTTCTTGAAACTGAAGATAAGAATTTAGTAAGTCAAAGATCCTGCTCACAAACTATTTATAATCCACCAGTCTGGAACATAATTTTATGTATCGTTGATACAAATAACAAAAACTATGTGAAAAATGTTCATTTTCTTTGAGCTTCAGCTTCCTCATCTATAAAATGGGAATACAGAATCATTCCGCTAGGAACTACTAAGGTTCAAGCTTTCATGCTCTCTGAAAGAGTGCACTGGCCATGCTCTCAACCAAAACATACTGATAGCTACAATAAAGCAGTGGGAAGGTAACTTGGAACTTTCAGATAAATAGGTTTATTTACAAACTGCCTTATGGATCTTAACTTATTAATAAAGCTTCGGTAATTGTTCATAAGAGTTAAATATGGTAATATTGAAAAAATTGTTAAGTGATCAAAATTATATCTGATATAATTATAACTGAAACATTTTAAAATTAAATATTCACTTCTCCAACCTGTACTTCCCAGCATTCTAAATTATAAGACTTTTTATTATCTCAAAATATTTCCTTCTTCCACTGCACACTTACAGAAGTAAATTTTTCTATGTATTTTCTCTGAAAATATTCAAGCTTTGTTATATCTATCCTTGTTCAATGTTGTATTACCATAATCACTCAAAATACAATTCATTCTAAAAGTACAGAGAATGTTATCTACAGTCTGGGTTGTTAAAAGGAGCTTCTTTAGTACAAGTACTAAAAATGTGTTCATTGTTCATGCACAAAATATTCAGTCAAAATTCATTAATCTTTGAGATCTGCCGAACACTATTACTGAGCCAAAACATGCATAAAGAGAATTCAATAAGTAGAGGAGAGGAAAAACTAGAATACATATATTTATATAAATACTGGCTGAAAACTTCCAAAATTTGATGGAAAATATAAATCTATACCTCCAAGAAGTTCAACAAATTCCAAGTAAGATGAAATCAATGAAGTTCACACTCAGACCCATCATAGTCAATTTGTTGAAAGACAAAGGCAAGGAGAGGCTTTGGAAAGCATTAAGAAAAAAGTAGATCATCATGCACAAGGGATCTTCAAAAAGACTAATAATTTACTTCTCATCCAAAACCATGGAGGTCAGAAGGCAATGAAATAACATACTCAAAATTCTTTGAGGGTGGGAGGGAAGATGTCATCCAAGGATTCTACATTCAGCAAAATACTATCCTTCAAAACATTGAAGGAAAAACTTGAATATTTCCATATTTAACAAAACAACAACAACAACAAAAACATAAAAAGCCCGAAAAAAGTTGTTGCTAGCATGTGCCGTACGAGAAATACTACAAGGAGTCATTCGGGCTGAAGTAAAAGGACACTAGAGAGTAATTCAAATGCACATGAAAAAATAAAGAACATTGTTAAAGTAACTACAGATAAATATAAAAGATAGTATAAATACATTTTCACAACTTTTTTCATCTAATTTTAAAAAACAACTGCATAAAGCAGCAGTTATAAGTTGCCCTGTTAGACCTAGAATGGGTAAGGAGGTAATCTGTATGACAATGACACCATAAAGTAGGTAGGGGGACACAAGCTGTCTTGGAACAAGTTTTGCATACAAATGAAATCAGATTGGTATTTAATTAATTTAACAGACCCAATTATTATAAATGAACACGTCAATTGTAATCTGCAGGGCAGAAGCTAGAAAATCAAACAAAACGAAAAAACATAAAAACAAATTTCACAAGGGAATTAAAATTACACATTAGAAAATATATAGTTTACATTCAAAAAGACTGTATGGAAACAATAAGAGAGAAAAACACATAAAATATGTAAAATAAATTCAAATCACAAAACATTATAAACTCATTACAAAATAACAGATATAAGTCCTAATTTGTCAGTAATTAAATGTATCAAATATTACTTTACTAAGTAAAATACATGAACTGAATAATGAAATCAAAAGGCAGAGCTTCACAGAATGGAAAAACAAAGCAAAAACATGATACACCTACATGCCATAAAAAGATATTGACTTCATATTCAAAAACACAAATAGATTGAAAATAAAAGGATGGAAAAATACCTATTGTGCAAACAGTACCCATAGGAGAGCTGGAATTATTTATACTAGTAATAGAAAAAAAATCTGTTAACAGAAAAAGAAAAGGATATTTTACAGTTAGAAAATGATCGATACATTAGGAAGACATGAAAATCATTAACATGACACCTAAAAACAGAGGTCCAAAATAAAAAGCAAAAGTGGCCAAACATGAAATGAGAAATAAACAATTTATAAATAACAGTTGGAGACTTCAATAGCCAACTTTCAGCTATGAATGGAACACCTGGACAGAAAAGCAGTACCAAAATAGAAACTCAAAAAACGCTATATATCAACCAGACCTAACAGACATCTATAGAATACGAAACAACAAAAAATACACATTAATTCCATATGTACCTGGAACATCTCCAGAACAAGTCTCAATTTAAAAGAGTTGAAATCATATTAAAGTATGTTATCTTAACACAATGAAATAAAATTAGAAATGAACAACAAAGGAAAATTTTGGAAATTCACAAATATATGAAATTCAACAACAATAAGCAATGACTTAAGGGAAGAGAACAAAAGAAAAGTCTGTAATACTTCAAGATGACTGGAAACAAAATCATACAGAAAGCACAACACTGGATACAGCACTTAGTAGAAAAGTAAATAAACGGAAAACATCAATTTTCATGAACCAGGAGATTTATTATTATTACAACGTCAATAATACTCAAACTGATTTACGGTTTCAATATAATCACTATCAAAATACAAACTGACATTTTTGCAGAAATTGAGTCTTCATCCTAAAGTTCACATGTAAGTTCATATGTAAATTCAAAAGATCCAGAATTGACAAAACGAACTTGAAAAAGAGGAAGAAAGTGATAGTATAAAAATAAGCCCTTACATTCATGATTGATTGATTTTTCAAAAGGTCCCAAGACAATTTCATAGAAAAATAACTGTCTTTTAATAATTATTGCTAATGGGCTGAGGATTTCTTTTTGGGGTTATGGAAAATAGTCTTATAATTAGATAGTGGTGATGATTACATAACTCTATGAATATATAAAATCACCAAATTGTACAAGGTCAAAAGCATGATTTTTTATGTTATATGAATTCTATCTCAAGTTTTATTCAAAAAATTATTAATAAGGTAACTTCTCAGGTCTCAAATATCTAAAATAATATAATGCTTACATGACAAAATAGTATTTGCCCATGTACTCTGTAGTTTACAGTATAAATGTGAAAGATTTTATCACAGCATACAAAACAACTAATTTGGATTTTCTTTTGTATTAAATCAGCAGTTCTGAAACAGTTGAGAATACAATTGAAATATGCAGTAAAATGTTGTTGGAAAAAACATTTCTCACATATGATGATTGATTTTCACTAAACTACACTTAATGAGTTAAGAGAATAAATCAATCATATAACAAATATTGCATTTTATTCAGCTATACATCAAACCTAATGTATACTAGAGGTGAGACTCAAAAGAGTCAGTAAATTTGTTCTTCATAAAAACTTTGAAAATCAAGAACACGAGCATTCTTTTTTTAATTAACCAAGCTGAAAATGATTACCTTTTTGACCATCTTTCAAGAGTTAAATATAAATGCATACATACGTATGTGTGTGCATAGCTGGGCCTGAGAGTCCTAATAACGCTTAAAATATTGTCTTCCAAAGCCCATATTCAAAATAATATAAAATGAAAGAAGACTAATGATGGTTTCTCACAAGGCTCAGTTTTATGCAAGAAGATTAATGATGGTTTCTCACAAGTCTCAGTTTTATAAAAGAACATTAATGATGGTTTCTTACCACTCTCAGTGGGATATGGGCTTTGGAAGACAATATTTTAAGAGTAATTAGGACTCTCAGACCCAGGTATGCACACACACTTATATGTATGCATTTATATTTAACTCTAGAAAGATGGTCAAGAAGATGATCATTTTCAGCTTGGTTAATTAAAAAAAAAGCACGGCTTATGAATTCCAGCTCCAATCTTATAAGCTGTGGGCGTTTTTCTAAGTTACTTAATCTCTCTAATGCAGTGTCCTCGTCTATATACTGGGAAGATAAGTGGACTTATCTTATGATAAGTTGATTACCATTATTAAATGAAACAATACACTGGGTGCATAATACGCTGGGTGCATAATAAGAGTTATCTACTAATATTGCTAGCTAATTAAAGGTACATAGAAGCTGAATGCGGTTCCTTGACAAACTGTGTCTGGGCACACAAAAATGTGAAAGCCAGTGCTTCAAAACATCAGGCTTTTTCACAAAAACAATAAAATATCCAGAAGTACAGTTAACGATGGAAGTGAAGGACTTCATCAAAGAGAGCTGCAAACCACTGCTCAAAGAAACTGGAGATGGAACTAACAAATAAACATTCCATCCTCATGGATAAGAAGAATCAATATCATGAAAATGCCCATACTACCAAAGGCAATTTATAGATTCAATGCTATTCCTATTAAGCTACCGTTGGCATTCTTTACAGAATTGGAAAAAAATACTTTAAAATTCATATGGAACCAAAAAAAGAGTCCTATAGTCACAACAATCCTAAGCAAAAAGAACAAAGCTGGAGGCATCATGCTACCCAGCTTCAAATTATACAAGGCTATAGTAGCCAAACAGCACGATAATGGTATAAGAACAGACTCACAGACCAAGGGAACAGAATAGAGAACCCAGAAATAAGACTGCATACCTACAACCATCTGATTTTTAACAAACCTGACAAAAACAAGCAGTGGGGAAAGGATTCCCCATTTAATAACAGTGTTGGGAGAAGTGGCTAGCCATATGCAGAAAATTGAAACCGGATCCCTTCCTTATACCACATAAGAAAATAAACTCAAGATGGATTAAAAACTTAAATGTGGACCAGAGGTTGCAGCTCACGTCTGTAATCCCAGCACTTTGGGAGGCTGAGGTGGGTGGATTATCTGAGATCAGGAGTTTGAGACCAGCCTGGCCAACATGGTTAAACCAGCCACGTGTGTACCTATGCAACAATCTTGCATGTTCTTCACATGTACCCCAAAACCTAAAATGCAATAAAATCAATAAATGGGGAAAAAAAAGAAAATGTGAAAAATAAATAAATAAATAAATAAAATTAGCTGGGCATGGCGGCAGGTGCCTGTAATCTCAACTTGTCGGGAGGCTGAGGCAGGAGAACTGCTTGAACCCGAGATGTGGAGGTTGCAGTGAGCCAAGACTGTGCCACTGCACTCCAGCCTGAGTGACAGAGCAAGACTCTCTCAAATTAAAAAAAACCCAACAAAAAAACCAAAACACAACAACAAGACTTAAATGAGAAACCCAAAACTATAAAAACCCTAAAGCAAAATCTAGGCAATACCATTCAGGACATAGGCACAGGCAGAGATTTCACGATGAAGATGCCAAAAGCAATTGTAACCAAAGCAAAATTTGACAAATGCGACCTAATTCAACTAAAGAGCTTCTGCACAGCAAAATAAACTATCATCAGAGTGAACAGACAACTTACACAACAGGAGAAAATTTTTCAATCTATCTATCTGACAAGGGTCTAATACCCAGCATCTACAAATAACTTTAAAAAACTTAGAAGAAAAATAAAAACATTAAAAAGTGGGCAAAGGACATGAACAGACACTTCTCAAAAGAAGACATACATGTGGCCAAGAAAAGCATATAAAAACAAAACATCATTCTCAGCAAGCTAACACAAGAACAGAAAACCAAACATCACGTGTTCTCACTCATAAGTGGGAGCTGAACAATGAGAACACATGTACACAGGAAGGGGAACATCACACACTGGAACCTGTTGGTTTAAGATAGGACCTGTTGGTGAGGGGAGGGATAGCATTAGGAGAAATACCTAATGTAGTTGGTGGGATGATGGATGCAGTCAACCACCATGGTACGTGAATACCTATGTAACAAAGCTGCATGTTCTGCACATGTACCCCAGAACTTAAAGTACAATTTTAAAAAAGCTCAATATCACTGATCATAAGAGAAATGCAAATCAGAATCACAATAAGATATCATCTCACACCAGTAAGAATGGCAATTATTAAGAAGTTAAAAAACCACAGATGCTGGAGAGGTGTGGAGAAAAAGCAACAGTTTTCCACCGTTGATGGGAATGTAAATTAGTTCAACCATTGTGGAAGACAGTGTAGTAATTCCTCAGAAACCTAGAGGCAGAAATAACATTTGACCCAGAATTTCCATGACTGGGTATATATTCAAAGGAATATAAACCATTCTATCATAAAGCTACATGCACGTGTATGTTCACTGCAGCCCTATTCACAATAACAAAGACATGGAATCAACCTAAATGCCCATCAGTGATAGACTTGATAAAGAAAATGTGGTACATATACACCATGGAATACTATGCAGCCATAAAAAGGAATGAGATCATGTCCTTTCAGGAACATGGTTGGAGCTAGAAGCCATTATCCTCAGCAAATTAACATAGGAACAAAAAACAAGATTCTGCATGTTCTCACGTATAAGTGGGGGCTGAATGATGAGAACACATGGTCACACGGCAGCAGGGAACAAACAACTGGGGTCTTTTGAAGGGTGAGAGGTAAGAGGAAAGAGAGCATTAGGAAGACTAGCTAATGGATACTGGGCTTAATATCTAGATGATGGGATGATCTGTGCAGCAAACCACCATGGTATTTATGCAACGAACCTGCACATCTTGCACATGTACCCCTGAACTTAAATAAAAGTTGGAAACAAAAAAAAAAAAAAAAACCACAACAGTCTTTGCGAGCTGCAGTCTCTGATGGGCTTTAGCAGATCTGTGGTACTATAGAAATTATATACAAATGCATATGGGCACAAGAGCATGTGGGAGGTGGGGGTGGGAGAAGAAGCCTCAGGAGCTCTTAATTTAGAAGTTGATGGTATTCTTTTTTTCCATTTACATATTGTCTAGGACAAAGCATCTGTATAAGAAAACTGTCACTTAAATAATTATAGAGAAACACCATGAGCCACAGCAATGCAAACTCTGTTCTGTTCCAAGCTTTTCTTGGTTCCTCCAAGCAGCTGAGTCATTCTGTCCCCTAGGCTTCTCAGACTGCAGCTCACTCATCATTTACTCAAGGGCTATTAGAGTCATAGAAGCTGGGTTTCCACATTGAGCAAGATAGAAATGGCCTTGATCTGCAAGTAATTTATAATCTAGTAGGGCTAGAAGGTAAAAAAATATAAGCACAGCATCACCATAAATGGAAGGTTCTTTGAGCACAGCAGAGGGTCAGCAAACTGAAATTTTGGCCTGCAGGGGAAAGGGGATCAGGGAGGGCTTTGTGCTGAGATCTGGGCATAGCAGAGCCAAGGAACTCTCAAGCTTTTGCCTAAAACAAAAAATGAAAATGTGCAAAATCCTATGGTTCAAACAGATCAATTTATGGAAGATCAAGGTTTGAGAAGGGGTTTGGCATGAGCTTGGGGCTGTGGTTTACATTCTTCAGGTGGAATAACTACATTTTTATATAAATTTTTTTTATCACATTATGGTATAATCTCAGCTCCTCTCTCCTGTCATTTTGTTATGAGTCTTTGGAGCTAGATGCCCAGTCATCTGCATATTGCATGCCCAGCTAATTGCAGAGATGAAAAAGCTGTTTAATAAGCCCTTGTTAAACAAATGAGTAAAACCAGTTAATATCTAGCATGCAACTCACTATATTTTGTATGGAACTTTATAATTTACTGACATTTATTACTATTTTGATGCAGGTGGAGATAACAATAGTTGCTGATCACCACTGTTCTCTCATTTTTTTCTCTGCTTTTCTATATGGGTTCCCTTATCTCAGCATCTGTTTGAAAAGACTTGGCTATCTTGAGCACTGCCAATCAAAGTGTTTTGTTTTAGTTTTGCTTTTGATCACAGAATAGGCCTTTCACAGTGCAGTAGATATTATCTTTGGTCTTTGGCTTTCCTCCACTATGCAAATTTTTCATTGGAAACTTGGGGGTTTGAACTTCCCAAAGAAATTTCTGGTTTTCCCCAGCTACTTCCACATCCAGAATTCAATCAAAAGCCTGAGAATATGAGACATCTCGTATTTTGCTGAAATCACTTCCATTTAGCTTAACTCAAACAAAAAAGGTAGGCAAACAGAGATTTCACATTATATCCCTTGGCCTTCTGAAGATACTTTTATGTTCCTGCCAATTGAGGGTGCTGATGCTGTGGTAGCTTGTTTGGGACTAAGCTACTGAGACTCCAAAGTCAAGTTCCTCACAAATGCCTGCCAAGTAGCAATGCTGAAGGAGAGTAGTAGAAGAGATGGCAGGGCCAGGGAGGGGGAAGGTATCATTTGGTTAAATCAGGGAGAAGTAACAAAAGGCAGGTATTTATAGAATGTTTTTTAGTCTAGTTTTGTTCCTCATGAACTGAAAAATAATTATTTTTCCCACATTATACTAGCTGGTATTTCTGTTTCTAGTAACTGGTATTTCTGTTTCTAGTATGATTATCAAATAGCTGTTTTAAATAAGTTGCTTACAGACTGTATTGAATCTTAGAACAGTGTAACATATAAACCTAAAAGTGCACAAATCATACATATACAGCTCAGTGAAACTTAGCAAAATGAACTCATCTGTGTTTTCGCTTAAGAAAACAAAACACTACTAGCAACTCCCTGTCCTATAACTCTTGTCAGTCATTTATGTTCCTAAAGGCAAAACCAACTTTGATGGTTATTATAGGTTAGTTTTGCCAATTTTTGAACTTCGTATAAATGAAATTTATATAAAGGAAGCCATTTGTGCCCGATTTTTTTTGTTCGACTTTGTGTTGCTGTATGTAGCAATATTTGTTTATTGCTATATGGTAATCCATTGTTTGAATATTCTCCAATTTATTTTTTTGTGTTCCATTGTTGATAGGGCAGTTAGGTTGTTTCTGTTTGGGTTTTAAAAAATACCACTGGTACGCATTGTTTGATACACAAATGTAGATGTTTTTGTTGACTGTATACCTAGAAATGAAATTGCTGGACCATAGGGAATGAGTAAGTTTAATTTTAGTATATACTACAAAACAGTTTTCCATACTACCTGTACTGATTTATGCCCCCAGTGGCAATGTTTAAGGGTCCTTGTAGTTGTATGGTCTTTTCTAACACTGGTGCTATCCGTTAATTTTATTTTTAAGAATGTTTTAATAGCCATAGTAATAGATAAGTGATGGTATGTCATTATGATTTCAGTTATCATTTTCCTGATGGATAATAACGTTGAGCACTTTTTAATGTATTTACGAGCCATTTGTATATTCTCATTTGGAGTGGCTGTTCTCTTTTGTTTTACTGGATTATTTGCTTTTTACTTGTTGATTTGTAAGAGGTTCTTAAGATATATAATCTGTATGTAA
The DNA here is from genome assembly GCF_001604975.1 of Cebus imitator. Taxonomy (NCBI): domain Eukaryota; kingdom Metazoa; phylum Chordata; class Mammalia; order Primates; family Cebidae; genus Cebus; species Cebus imitator. The sequence continues at coordinate 1,311,588 of NW_016107442.1, forward strand.
ATCCTTCAGTGGTTAGATATATTACAAATACCTTCTCCCACTCCTGTTCAGGAAACAGTATCTTTGATAAATTTTTTAACTTTATTATAATAAAGTCAGGTTTCTCAATCTTTTCATTTATAATTGATGTTTCACATGTCTTATTTAAAAAACAAGAATGCTTAACCAAGGATTTAGAAAATGTTCTATGATATCTGCAAGAAATATTATTGTTTGGTCTTTCATCTTTCACCCTTCAATCTACCTGTGATTACTTTTGTGTACATCTGAGATAAAGACGAAGACTCAGTTATTTACATGTGTTAATCTTTTGACCTAGGACCATTATAGAGAAGATAATATTTTCCTCAAGGCAGGGAAATAGAGACTGTAATATCACGCAAGAGCTGAATCAGCTCAGAAGTGACACACATCATATGCTATTGTGCAGATCTAGACACAGTGCCCAATTAACTATAAGAAGAACAAGAGCAGCCATGGTAAGGTTTGTGAATATTACTGTTGCTGTCATATTTTAAAAGTATAAAAATTACTCTTCTATCACATTAGTTTATGTGCATTCTGAGTCATCTTATGTCCTCACACAGAGGAATTTTTTAAAATTAAATTAATTTTAAAACACCACATTCCTTTAAAAGAAAGAACTCAAACGGAGTTTGTTTTGTTTTGTTTTATTAAGAATTAGCCAAAACCAGAAATAATTTGCCACACTGGTTGGTTTCCAAATAACATCTCTTATGGAAGCTTCCCTATGTCCACCACAGACCACTGAGTCTACCAATACCACCTTCGGTTTGGGTTAAATTTAACTACAATAGCCTCCATGTTTTCCTGTTGATAGTCATGGATTTATAAAGGAGTGAAGAATGGCCAGACAGATAAGCACAAAGATTATTATGTGCCAGACACTACGCTTTGCACTCTCACACATCTTATTACTTAAATAACAATCATGAAAAGAAAAAAAATTCCAACACTACCCTAAACTATTGCAATTGCAAAATAAAAGTACATACAAAATTTGCAATGATGTTTCTGTCCTATTCATATTTCTTAGCATAATATAACTCCCATAATACAAATTCTGTATTTTCCCATTTTTTTCCTAGATTTCAAAACTTTCCAGGAACTCTAAGAAATTAAGTAAGGTAATTCTCTTACTTCAAGAGTTTCACATAAATGCGCTCCAAAGAGAAGCAGGATATACTCAGTAATTAAAGAAAATATCCTTATTTTCTTAAATTCCTAGTATATGGATTTAGAGTATGTGCTATATTATTTAATGCTAAATATAATCATATCTATATGATGGTGTTATATATATGTATACATATATATAAAATCCTAATTATTATGTATGACAACTGCCAACCCAAGTAGATAGATCATAAACTTTTTAGGACAAAGAAATCAGGTGTTAGATTTTGTTTTTAATTCAGAATATCTGGCACAGAACATGTACAAACTTAGCACAAGAATAGTCTTTTTCCCCCTCACTTCAAAAATCAGAGAATTATATACAAATAAAATCTTTTATAGAGGTTCATACAAATGTTATAAAGCATACTTCAGAAAAAAATACGAATTGTACAATATTGTAGTGTTTCACAATATTGTATTAATGGTAGACCCTTTAAATGCTTTTTCTAGTCAGTCTGGACCCATACGATATTGTGAGTAAACTTCCAAATTTTTTCAAGATACGGTAATGATTTTGTGGATATTAGGTTTTTCCTATATAAATACAGATTCCAAGCTATTTAGAGCCTTTTCTACATTTGGGTATAATTTTATAACTATACAGAAATGTGCTGTTTTGTTTAAATATGTAGGACAGACATGGATTTCTAAGAATTCTAGGTTTTCTGGGCAAGAATTTCCCTTGTTCATTCATTCATGTATTCATTTGTGAACTTTTTGGAGCACACACCTTGCACCAGGTTTTGCACTGGATTATTGAGATATGTATATAATAACTGCTAACACCCCCCTGAGCTCTTCCTACGTGCTAGGCACTCCTCCAAGAGCTTCCCTTATAGTAACACTCATTACCCAAATCTTAACCTTATAAAATTCAGAGAATTAAGCTGCCTGTCCAGGGCCACAAACAAGTGAGGGATAGAGCACAGATTTGAATCAGGGATATCTTATTTCAGAGCAAGGGTTTATAATAACTAGGCTACTCTTTCTGTACTCTCGGGATAAGCAACAAATTGAACAGTGCTCTCGAAAAAAGGTGAGATTGTAATCTAGGGGACGTTTAAATCATAGCCTACAACATCTGCTTAATACGCTTAAAAATTTACTAAGACACAATAGAAACTAGTAATAAATTCTTAAAAAATGTAAACTATCATCAGACTTCATTCTTCATTATAGTCAAATAGCATGATCTCTGTTGTTGACTAAGCATGCACACACTAATGAAACAATGATGCAATTGCAAAATTGTAAAGCTTCAAAATTTAATGACAGACTGTTCAAGTCCACATTTGGACACTTGCTGTAGACAAATAATTCATCTTTATTGAGGCAAAGCTGACACTTCATGTTTGTACGCGGCCCAATGAATCTATCTTCGAAATTTCCAACTTTGGGTGTTTGGTTTGGTTTTGTTTTTTTAAACCCAGTTAACAGCCATTAACTTGTCTTCTAGGTCTGCATTGAATGACAAACAATTATAAAACAGAAAACTGCTCTACCATAGCAAATTAAAATTTTATGTAAGCTCTGCACCTGCAAGGGGCCCGGACTATGACAAGTCTTTGTGAATCAAACGCTTTGCTAACAGAGCGTATTCATTTGTATCAAAAACACAGTCGACTCTTGCCTAATAGAGTCATTCCTTCTTGGCTAATTAAGACAGTACCAAATAAATAAATACATAAATAAATACATAAAGTTACTTATTCAGTCATGAGCACTGAACACTCCCAGTAGGTAGTCTTTTCTCAATTCAATTTCCCCAATGGGACTAGAAGAGGAAATGAAACAACAAATTGTACTCCTGATGAACTAAGCAGAAGCTGCTATTCTATAGGGAGCCCTGCTAGGTCAATTAGTTCATCATGCTAACAGAATAGCAATCCAGAAACCAAGGCCCCAGCAACGGAGATTCAAAAAAGTGAAATTCAATGGCCTCTCGTAGCACTGTCTCCAGTGAAAACTGCTGGGAATTGGTGTATGTTTTGACAATGGTATATTTCAATATATGATACTGAGCAATGATTCAGGCAAAATAACAGCAGCATTGCCTTATTACATATCTAGATTAATATACTTACAACCTAGATGCATTTTTTCATTGTATGGCGCTTGGATTTTCTGAATCAACTTAAAAAAATATGTATGACATAGCACTATTTTAAATTAATGTGATTTCTTTCCATTTTTGAATTGCATCTGGATCCTAAAAGATTAAATAGAGCTAAACTTCACTTTCATAAGCTCAACTATTTTAAACATGTATTTGTTTAACAATCAACAAGCTTCAGATCTAAATGTAATTTAATATGAATGATTATTAAACGCACTATTATAATGAAAATAGATACATCTCTTGAGAAATTTGAGAATTTTATATAAATGGAATTGCTATTTTTAATAGCAGTATCATCTTACAGTTATACACTATTTAGAGCTTACAAAGTACTTCAACTTATATTACCTTCTTAGGCATCTCAATATTTTGTTGTTTAATAATAAAAAAGTAAAATTCTTTATTAAAAAAATCAAAATCCTTTACCATATTTTAATTGAAAAAATATGTTACCTTATTATCCCCTATTATTTTTCCACATTTAAATACCCAAGGCAAATTGTGTAGGGTGGGAAGTATGGAAAAACATGATAAAGGAAACAAAAGTTATATTAGTTGGGTAATACACATGTTAAAATTAACATCATATGTTATTCACTGTGCCTAGATAAATAAATTTTCTGCAGTATAACAATAATACTATATTCCTTTTATTTCTTTAAGCTGAATAGGCAATATATCAGTTAAATAATTGAATATAAATAACTTGCAAAGTACTACAACAATAAATATAACAAACATGAAATTTTCAAGTGCCATTTTTAAAATAAGAAATGAATTTATCTTTGTTTCCATAGCTTTGTTTTTACTCAAACAAAAAAATAAAGCTAGTTGATATAACTCAAGTTTCATGCAGACAAATCAACTTAGTTTTTTTTTTTTTATTCTGACTTAAGAAATGACTGCCACTTAATTTGTTTAGTTACACTGAAAATAATTGAGTAATAGTGTTGGGGGAAGAGTAAGACTTCGGAGCCTTTGGGCCTTTGGTTGAAATTTGAGTTCCAAGTCCTCCCAGCTATATGACTCTAGCATGTTACGTACTCACTATGCCCATAGTGAATGGGCACTTCCAAGACCATCTTCCTGTCTTTTCCTTTTATCTGCTCAGTTACCTTTAGGACACTTGTTCTTCCACGGCCCTTAGGGGTTCAGAGTATCCACACTTTCCACTATTCCTCTTTCCCCTGGAGCACAGGAGGATCCTTGAATAAGGACCGCCAATCAAATGAAAAAATAATAAAACAAAACACTTTAAATAATTTTTTAATTAAAAGTAAATCGAAGTACTCTCTAAACTGCCATAAAAAAACCCTTTGATAAAATAGTAATTTTTAAAAACAACAATTTATTAAATGTGATGCTCTAGGCACTGGCTAAGTGCTTTCCCTGTATTATCTTGTTCAACGTTCACTACCAACCAGTGACAAGGTTATTCATTTCCCATTTTTAGATGAAAAATCATGAGGTTAAGTAATGTAGTCAAGGTCTCATAATTTGGGATCATACACAGGCATGAACACCATTCATAATCTCTTCATTATGCCAGGTGATAGACTGTAGTTTAGACTTCAGGTTGAAAGGGATCTTTTACTTCCTGCTCTGAACCTAGGTCTTGGAACTGCTCACAGAGGTAAGTGAACCTACCCACCCAGCTGCGTGGCTGAGCATTCAGATTTGTGCATGCAGCTGGTCAGAGTCAGCATGTTTTGTATCTTAAGAGTCCTCTCCAGAAGCTCTGTCTCTCACAGAGAGACATGATGCATGAGATCATTCACCAAAGGTGGAGGAGAAGCAAACAATGCACAAAGCAGGAAGCCCAGTAGTTAAAAAGGAAGAAGCCAAACTGGGTCTTGCTTTGGAGGTACAATATTTTAGCTTGCTAGCAAAACTAGTTTCAACAAATGTCCAGGTCTGATCAGCATGGTTGACTATAGTTCTTCTCAATAATTAAATGGAGAAACAACATTCTTTCAAGACAGTGTCCTTGGGGTGATTGACACATGATGAGATGGGAGAATCATTTGCCTTTTACCAACAACTTAGACTTTATCCATTTCTATCAGGTCTTTCTGACTTCAATTCAATCTTTAGTCAGAAGATGATGGATGAGGATAATGATGTCAAAGATGAAGACCAGCCAGCTTAGATTCAGTGGCTCATCACTGCAGCCGTATCTTTACCATTAGCCTAAACTTTCTTATATTTTAACCTTTTGTCACATATGCCCTAAATAGCCCTACCCCTAAATGGATCCAAATACCCACCTTCTCTAGATACATCTCAGCTTTTAAGTACTATGGTTAAGTCTCAGTGTTGAGTTGTCTGTATAAAAAAAAGTTATGGGTACCACCCTTGAGCAGGATATTTTAACACATGGCAATCAACATGTTTATCTGAAATTCTCAACTCTTCTCAAACTTCTGACCTCTTTCTTAGACAGCTGAAGCACCATATTCTCATGGATTTCTCTTTAGCTTCCTTTATTAGTTCCTCCTTCTTTAACTGATCATTAAATGTCAGCATTTTTTAGGGCACTAAGTGCCCTTAAGTGCTTTTCTTTGTTATTCCATATTTTTCCCCCTCCGTAACTCGATCCAGTTCTGTCTTCAATTTCCATCTGTATATTTATTACTCCTAGATTCACGTAGACAGTCCGTAGCTTTCCTTTGTCTTCCAGAACTCATTTCAATAATTTGCTCTGAGTTCTACAGTAATCAAGAACAAATTTGAAAAAAAAAATCTCATGCCCAACTTATGAACTCCCCTATAATCAAGCCTATATCTCATCCTGTATTTCATATCTCATTTGTACAACCAGAAACCTGGAAAACATAGTATACTTGTCTCTTTTTCTACCTACCTATCACCACATGTTACAAATTATATCTTCTAAAGACTCTGAAATTTTCCGACTTTTCTTCATTTTTATGGCCATCCTTCTATGCTAGGATGCTAAATATCTCACTTCTATATTTCTAAATTGCCTCCTCATTTATCCACACCAACTTTTGCCATTCATTTAATCTTCCCAATATCAGTCAAGGTAACCATCATAATAAGACTTATAGAATTTATACATATGCTTATTAACCCAAATTCACACATTATAGTAAAAGGCACCTCCCCATTAAAAGATACAAATCTAATAATGTCACCTTTATGGTAGCAAGAGAACAATAACAAAACCGAAATGATTTAGTGTACAAAAGTCACTATCCATAACAGAAACTCTATGAGATCATTCTCTTTTCCATCTCCTGCCTCACATCACACCTGCATTTCTCTTCAGTCACTGCATTTATCTTTAACATCATTATCCTCATCCATCATCTTCTAATGCACCTTCTGAACTCTCACACACTCTACTCTCTACCTGGGACAGTTCCTGAAACTTTTCCTTCTCAGGTGGCTAAAACCTTCATTCTTAAATCTCAGCTCTTCAATAAGGGTGTTTTTTTGTGATACAGTTCTAGGAGAGACACCCTCTTATATAGTGTAGTATCACTGTAACTTTTTCTTTGTAGCAATTAATTGTTTGATAAAACTCTTGCCTATCAGGCTGTAAGCTGTCTCAAGGGTACACCTGTAACCATTTTAAGCATTAAGACCATATTATATTTGTTTACATTGTAAAAAGGAATAAAGGTAAGCAAAAAAAAAAAAAAAAAAAAAAAAAAAAGGTAAGCAAAAAAAAAAAAAAAGACCATATTATAATGATTGATACACATTAGGTACTCAAGAAACACTTGTTGACTAAGTCAACAAACAAAAATAGGGGAGAGATTAGATTCAAGTAATGCATATTCAATTATTGTTCCGCTCACTTTACATATATTAACCTAATCAAAATTCACAACTATCTATGAAGTAGTGACCAGTATTAGCCCTATTATATAAATGCAGAAACTGACGATAGAGAGCTTATGGTTTCTACAGGGACACACAGTTCCTAAATGGCAAAGCCAGGATTGAAAGCCTGTCTGGCTCTAGACTTATGACTGTGGTATAGGTACTTTTATTATAATAGTATCTCAACTAAAATTCTTCTGTCACTTGAACAGAATATTTTTCTTATATAAAATATTATAATTTTGAAAAATTACATTATGCCACTCCTATTATTTTATAATCCAGCCATCACATGAAAAGAATAAAGTTTAACTTACCCCATTAGTGCAACATTTGATGTAAAGAATACTTTTTTATAATTTTTTTACCATATCAAATATTTTTTATATTAGTAGACTCATTTAAGCTGCTTGGCACGTTTTACAAGATTACTTGAATACTAGAAAATATGCTTGCATCATCATATACTTGTAGCATCCTAAAACTAACCCTTTATTTAATGTTCCATATTTTGATTCAATTACAATCTTATATATATGTTTTTCATGGGTTAAATATACAATTAATATACAGTATAACTGAATCAATTTATAATATCATTAGAATTTTGTACTGTCCAAAAGATAGACATTATTGACTGCGCTAAATACAGAATTAAAATATATCACAGATGTTAAACAAAATATAATTGAGCATTCCAGATTAATGGAAATTATAATTGATAACTGACAGTGGAATCCACACATACACTGAAACAAGAGAACTAAAACCTAGAATCAATGTACACATGGATAGGATGTTTATTTCTACTAGGTTTGGGGAGACAAAAACAGTATATGAGTGGGTAAAAATCAGAGGATGCTATCTAACAGCTAGAGAGGAAAAATACCAAGAGGAAACCTACAATAATAAAAGAGAGCCCAGATGAAAGTACATAAAGCAACCTCTAAAATTCTGGCCATAAAGTTATTTCTACCTTCCCAATTTTCAGGGCTATTTGCAAACATTGATACCTCCTTTTTCAAACTCCAAATTCTGAACAGACTTGTAGCACCTGTCTCTGTTTCTGAATGTCTCTGGACTCTTGAACCAGTGTCAATCTGGGCTGTTAATGCTCTGCTAAGACCACCGAAGCCAATGAGGCCACATCAAATGCAAAGACCCTTTTTCCTCATTTTGCCTCTGCGGAAAACCAAACCAAACAAATAAAACTCTCTGATTTTTCTTGAAGCATCTGCATCCTCTGTTGTTCCTTCAGTTTTTTTCTATGCCCTCTCCTGGATCATCTTTGTTTTCTTGCTCCACCTCACTTTTTAGGGATCTCAGCTCTCTTTGCACTAATAACTCTACGATCCCTCTTGTCTGTTAAGAGCTTTCTCTCCTGAGCGCCACAATCTTACACCAGGTACCTCATGCACCTGGCTTCATGGGTATCTCACAGATGCCTCAAACATAGTATGCAAAAATTGAAATTGTTCTCTACTCACTCAAGTCTATTCTTTTTCTTGGAGACTGAAATGAGCAAATTACTGATGTCCCGGTGGTACTGCACACCATGGTTACCATCTTTGACTCCATCCTCTCCTTAACATCACATAAAGTTACTTCTAGATCACATCTGGAATAATGTGACCAATTCTGACTACATGTGATTAAAAAATAAACGAGCTTGTGTGTGAGAGGAGAGTGGATATATGGGAGCTCTGCAGTTTTGTTCTATTTTTCTGTAAATATAAAACTGCTCTAAAAAATAGCCTCTTATTTTTTTTTTTTTTTTTTTTTTTTTTTTCAGAATCTCACTCTGTTGCCCAAGCTGGAGTGCAGTGGTGCAATCTCGGCTCACTGCAACCTCCACCTCCCATGTTCAAGCAATTCTCCTGTCTCAGCCTCCCAAATAGCTGGGATTACAGGCACATACCGCCATGCCCAGCTAATTTTTTGTATTTTTAGTAGAGATGGGTTTTGCCATACTGGCTAGGCTGCTCTCAAACTCCTGAGATTGTGATCCACTCACCTTGGTCCAAAGTGCTGGGATTACTGGCATAAGCCACTATCCCTGGCCTTAATTTAAAAAATTAAAACTTAGGAATAATCAGAGCATATTATTGGCAATTGCAAGATATTTCAAGCTATATTATCTATAAAACAGGTATATACACCTGAAATGCTCATTTTGACAAAGAAGATTATGACAATTTATAACTGCCTTGCACAGTTGTAGAAGAAATGGAGGACATGTTTGGTTTATCCCATGAAAATCATGCAGCATTCCCTGGAAGAAACTACAGAGAAGCAGCCTTCAGTTTCTTATACAGAATAACCTAGTAGATAATCAGCTTTGAGAAGCAGTGAACTACTAAAGCATTTATTTAACACAGCACTTTTAGGCTTAGGAAGTGCTTTGCAGTATCTGCTATCCTATTTAATTAACATTAGAACTCTTTTCCTAGGTAGGAGAACAAATATTGTTATCCTTACTTTATCAAAGGGAAATGAAGACAATGAGCCTTAGATTATTTGAGTGCTGTTTTGAAAGTTAGGTATGTAGGTCTCTGTACAAGAGCACTTGAATAATACTCATACACAATGTACCTTATCCACTAAACTTGTTACTCTCGGGACACCCACTAGCATGCAACAAGTCTTCAGAAAATATGAGTTTAACAAATAAATGAGTTAATTAATCACTTAATGCATACATCAAGTCAGGATTGAATTCCAGGTCTTTTAAGTTTTAACAAAGAGTAATATATAATTAAATGACTAATATGGAAAATATACATAAATTAATCCTTTATTTAATGTTTTATATTTTGATTGAATGATAATCAAATTTATATCAATTTATAAATATATAAAATTTATATCAATTTATATATATAATTTATGTATTTATATATTAATTATATGTATTTAATATGTATGTATTTAGATGTATATATTTAAATGTTTAAATATATATGAGATTTGTTCTCATATATATCAAAACGAAAAAAAAACACATACTCATACACAAAGGGGTTAAAAAAAAGAGATAAACGGAGTGGCTTCATCTGACATACAATATAAAAATCCAGAAATTAGAGAAAAGCAAAATTCATTCTTGGAGTAGTTCAATGAAGACAACACTTAGAGGACCCTGAACTGGTCTTTCTCTAGCCCTGCCTCTCCCCTGAGTTAAAAGAAAAAAAGATCAGCTTTTTAAAAGAAAGCTCTTTCACTATCTATACTTATTTTGCAAATTACTAACCTTTCTGGTAATAACAACACTTAGAAACAGAGTTATGATGAGGATTATATGAGAAGTATATGAAAATAACCAAATATTTCATCCAGTTTTATAACTAGATGAAGGGTCTGTAGACAGCATGGCAATTCAGACAACAAAGTGATCAATCTTGTAGAAGTGGAGAACATTATCTGAACATCAATGAGATATGATTACCATACCTTCTTTATTTTCATTTGTGCCTTCATTTATTCTTTTAAATATATGAGAATAACTGAAAAAAGTGCTGGTGACAGTATCTTGCACATAAAAAGGGCTACATGTTGTGTGTTAAATACATACACACATACATTTATACGTAAACACATAAGCATGTATTAAATTCTACTGTATTAAAAAATCAGAGATATAAAGATAGAACAAAGCCATTATCCACTTTTGTTTTTGTCATTATATACTCTGTGTCAAAATATTTCCAAGGTGTGCATATGGGTGAGAGAATACGGTAATGAAATGTAGTTTGAGGCGTTTTTAAAACATTTACTACTAATAGAATATTCTTGTGATCTGTCTTTTAAAAATATTATTTTACTTATGTTAATTTTACATTATAATGTTTAACATTAATAAATAAAAATAATCATTGTCTAAAGCATCTCGAAAATTTCAGCATTATATAATAAATTGCTTAAAAATGTGTGTCTTTGTTATTGTTTTCTTTTAAAATTGTCAGCTCTTGTGTTTAAATGAAGGTAAAGTAAGGTGTTAGCTTATAACATTCATATTTTTAACAGTTAAAGTTTGGTCTATATGAGATCAGTTGAGTGGTTTAAATTTTAAAAAATTATTTGTGCTATGAGCTAGCATTTAGCTATCTATAAAGGTAACGTATTTTATTTGCATTTTGGCCAATGCATTTTTGGTATAGTATTTTATTTGCACCTCAGCCAGTGATGCTATAATTATTTAAACTGACCAGGAAAGATAATTAAATAACAGCTCTCTTCCATACTGTTGCTGGAACACTCATGAAAATAAGTAAATTGGATCACATCCTATACCTCCTGAAGAAAATACCTTAATGGTCCCTAATCCTATTGAATGAAATCCATATCCTTTGTTCCAGACCCTCAATCAGGTTCTTGTCTATGGATTTGTACCTTCAGAAACTCTGCCCCCTGCAGGTGCCTGAGAAAACACTAAACACATGACCCTCCATCCTCCAAATGTGTGTATTCCTCCTTATGCTGGGAGAGGGCAACAAAGCTCTATTCTTCCTGCACATCTCGGCCCAGGATTTACCTTCTAATTCTGTCATACAGCAAAATACCCACTCACGAATGCTTAACATTTACAAGATATATAAAAAATCATAATTATGTAATTAAAATGGCAGTATGTGGATGGTCATCTATGTAAGGTAAATCTATTTCCGTACTGTTTATCTTAGAGTAAAAGGGGTTTGGGACAGGTGTAGGCAAATAAAAAGCAATTATTTCTACCAGAGACTCTGAGTCATCATGGTTTACTGTCCAAAAAAGCCAGCCATCACCACCACCGAAAAAGCCTTGTGATTATTTTTTCATAACCAGCTGTGCACTATCGAGTTATATAAAGAAAAAGAAATTACTCTGTTCAAGATTACTGCCATCAGCTACTATAGTATTAGATTTTGGTGTTTTATTTACAGAACTCCCTATGGATAAATGATAGAATGGCATAATGAGTATACAAATGTCTTTTCAAGAATAGATTTTGAAAGCTGTTTTTATAAAAATGCCTTCTGGCAGAACTATCTAAATGCACAATGCAGTGTGCTGAGAGTCAGGAGGGACAGTAGCACAGAAGGGCTTTGTTGGCTTCTAATTGATTCAATCCTTAGTAGCATGAAAAAGGTAGAAGCTAAAATACTTTGGGAAGGTTTGGATCTCTCACTCCATGAGGTCCTACAGCTGGAAGAATAGCAGATTACAGTGTACAGTTGTCTTCTATTTATAAGAGAACCTAGTGCTTTAAAAAATTCCCATTTGAATAGACAAGATTAGTAGGTTGCTTGGAGAGGTGTGATGCTTTTGATCACACCCGTGGGGGTAAAATCTTATTATTTAGAAATGGTAACTTAACAAAGACTCTAAACAAGGATTTTATATAAATTCACATTTAAGAGAAACTTATAAAATTCCATACACATTTCTAAGTAAAGACTTAAGAGACATATTTTTTAAATGACAAAATGATATACTGTAAGCTGATGCTATAAAAATTTTCAAGCCTTTATTTTCCTTTCCTTAGAAGTTACATATTTTCAAACTTCTTTTTCACATTATTTTCATTGAAAACCCTTTTTACCTGCTTGATTTTAATCCAAGGATCATGAATACACCATCCGAAGTCGTCAAATGACAGCAGTTCTCATACTTCCTAATTCAGCCACCAAGTACCCTTTCATTGTGTGATTGAGGCTGATAGTAATGCAACTGAGAAAAGTCATCATAATTGTAATAAAATAATACCACCATGGCCATCTTCCATTAATTCATGCTGTGCAAAGGCAGTCTGCATACAAATCCAACCACAACAGGACGTGATTGATTTGGCATTGCTGGTTCTCCCAATAAAGAGTGCTGCCCTCAGTCTCTATGATCACCAATACAGCCAGTGTTCATGCATGTGGCTCACAAAACAGCCAACCCAGTTCAGCTTGACAAGCCACGAATCGCCAGTAATAAGCATAGCTTTCAAAGTCTATGAAATGACAACGGCTTCATCCTCTCATGTAGGAAGCTCTTGCAGAAAGAAAAGTATGAAAGAAGAGGCAAGATGAAAGCAGGCCAGCCTGAATTATAGTGTCTGGAAAGCTCACAACTCAGGGTTATGAGTTATGTATTTTCCATTCCTAGGTACACACGCACATGCTATATGCAGTGGAGTCATGTGAACCTCAAAACAAGCCTGGTTTCTTTCCTAAATAAACCAAGAGGGTGAACATATGATAAAAATCAATTACTCAAGGTTTTAAAGATATTAAATATTTCCAAGATTCAAGAGCAAAATTTAATTATTGAAAAATGTTCACTAGCAACAAGTGATAATGTCAGCACTTGTCAGAAGATAACCATATTATCGTGTTTGGACAATGCTTCCCACTGGTTCCAGACTGACAGGAAGGGGAGAACAGAAATGTAATTGGGCTTCTATTTACGGCTCCATAGGATCTCAAAATGGAAGATATCAGAAGAAATTCAAACAGTATCAGCAAGAAAGTACTCATATGTATCTTTAAGTGTTATACAGTTATGAGCCACATAAAGGTGTCTCAGTCACTAATGGATCACATATACAGTGATGGCCCTATAAGATTTTAATGGACCTGAAAAATTCCTGTCACCTCATGATGCAGTAGCCATTGTGATGTCCTAGTGCAATGCGTTACTCAAGTGTCTGTGGTGAGCTGGTGTAAACAAACCTACAGTGCCACCAGTGATATAAAAATGTAGCACATAAAATTATGTATTTATAGTATACAATATTTAATAATAAATGGCTTAGTTATTGGTTTATATATTTACTATACTATTTATCATTATTTTAGCATGCACTCCTACTAATGAAAAAGTTAACTATAACACAGCCTCAGGCAGATCCTTCGGGAGGTATTCTAAAAGAAGGCATTGTTATCCTAGGAGATGACAGCTCCATGTGTGTTACCATTTCTGAAGATCTTCCAGCTGGACAAGATATGGAGGGAGAAGACAGTGATATTGATGAGTCCATGTAGGGCTAGGCTAATGCATATATTTGTGCTGCAGTTTTTAACAAAATTTTAAAAAGTAAAAAAAATGTTAAAAACAGAAAAACACTTATAAAAATAAAGATATAAAGAAAGAGAAATAATTTGTACACCTGTACAATGTGACTGTGTTTTAAGCTGTGTTATTTTGGGTCAAAAATTTGAAATGATTACAAGGTTTGTAAAGTAACAGTTACAGTATGCTAGAGTTATTTTATTATTACAGAAAAATAACTAAATAAATTCAGTGTAGCCTAAGTACATACTATTTATAAAGTCTACAGCAGTGCACAGTCATGTCCTAAGACTTCACATTCACTCAGCCCTCGCTCATTGAATAAACAATGTAACTTCCAGTCCTGTAAGCTCTATTCACGGTAAGCACCTTATGCAGTTGTACCATTTTGAAAAATCTTTGTACCATATTTTCACTGTACCTTTTTTATATTTTGGAGTGTTTAGATACACAAATACTTACCATTGCACTAAAACTGCTCACAGTATTACACATAGTGCCGTGCTGTACAGGTTTGAAGCCTAGGAGCAAGAGCTTTTTTATATAGCCTAGGGGTACAGTAAGCTAGTCCATCTCTGTTTGTGTAAGTACCCTCTGTGATGTTCACACAATGATAAAATTGCCCAGTGATGCACTTCTCAGAATGCATCTATATAAAAATCTCTCATGCTAACAACTGGCGTACTATTAATTTCTCCTGAAGAACATAGGTATACTACTCTTCACTGAACTGATAAGTGATGTCTGATATGGTTAAGAAAACCACATTCTTCTCTTACTTAGTATCTGGTTTCTTCCTCTAGAAGATAGCACGCTAGTACTATCACATTTTGAGGACTTTTTTTTTCAAAACAAGACTAAGTTATCTTCAAAACAAATAAAAAAGATGCACATCGACTTCAAGTCAACTTTACTAAGTGTATCTTTTTAAATAATCTCATTCAGAAACCTCTTCTAACAACATGTATCAGGTTAGGAACTATCAGAACCTACAACTCAAAGATAACCAAGTTGCCAATTATTTGCTTAAATATTCCATCATCTGGTATTGTACAGTTGAATCAGAAATCATGGTAAGACATGTTTTTAACCAGGCACTATTCAAATTTTCAACAATATACTTTCAACAAATGAATTGTGTCATGAAAATTCCAGCTTAAGCCTAAATGGATAAGCCATAAAGGCAATTTATCTGTTGAACAATGCAGTCAGCTTCTGTAAAGAATGCACTTTCTATGCCAAATATGATCTTTCCACAGTTGAATAAACACTTGGTGCAATGAAACTGCTGCCAGTGCTCTTGGTGGTTTCTGTTCGTATTTCCCTGACTGTTGTATCTCCATCTCATACACTTTCCCAGCCATTCAAACAGTTATTTCATGCACCAGGAATACCAAGATGCTTTTGAGATGGGTTATATGTATTATGGCTGATGCACTTTTAAAAACTACCAGGTTCTCACCAACCAGAGGAGCCTGAAGAACTACATACAATATTCTGCAACAGGTTCTGTAATTTACATAGGTAAAACGATTTACCCTGAAAACTCTAACAGTTTTTACAAAAAGGCTTTTTGGCTTTTACAGCCAAACAGACATTAATGATAAAAGCAAATTCTCTGCTTACTCCGTGAGGCACAGTGTATTTTCCATTCTTAAATGGATTATTTATGGGTGCTGTAAGATTACAATTCTGGAAAAAAATTACGTAAGATTATGAATTCAGGTACTTTGGGTATTTTTTTCCAATGAACTTGAAATTTAATTTGAAAGCAATCATGAACTTTCAAAGAATTTTGTAGCATACAATTAAATAATAAATTTCAGTAATTTATAATGAAGTAAAAAACCAAAGGTACTGTTTTATGATATTTGAGGAAGAGTATAATTGTATGTGTATATATATTTTCTTTTCGTAAAAAAAAAGATCTTTTTCCAAAATGCTGAAAATAATGAGTTTGAAAAATAATATGTTGATATTTTCTGTTACATTTAATCATACTCCTTTTAATAAAGTTTAATCTTAAAATGCCAATTAAAGCAACACTACTTCTAAATTAAGAATAGAACAAAAACCTACACTAGTCATTCTTCAATGCAGAAGTAGGCCTACAGTGCCATAGGAACGTTGTGATGTATTTTTCAAAAGACATTTCAACCAAAATACTAGTGGTTTTAGTAACTCAGTCCATGTACCAGACCTCCTCTGTCAGAAAATATCAACACCTATACAGTTTGCATCCTAATACTATCTCTGTATTATTTTTCCTATCATCCACTGTAAAGCATCAGCCTTGAAAATTCTGTGACAGTACTTGCCTCACCCATGTTTGTAATTTGTATTTTAAGATGCTTATTGGTGAAGGCAAGATCAATAGAGCCAATTATTCAATGCACTGCAATATTTGTTCAGATGTTACTTATATACAATATTTTACATTTCTATCAGACAGCTGATTTTGCATTTAATTAGAATAGTGAGGTTACATTTTAGAATAATGTATTCTGATGCAGCATGACTTGTCTGGCCTATAAAAGTGATCCAAGTTTCTAGCAGAGAAATAAATATATTAGAGATACATGTACACATTCTTTCTTGATAGCGACTATGATCAAAGAAGTCTGGAGACCCCTGGAGAGTTTTGAATTTTAACTTCTTATGGAGCAAAGCCTCATTTATCAGATTGTACAAAGCTAGCTGGGATTCTTAGATGCAAGGAAAGAAATCTGGGTAATGTAAGCAGGCAGAGTATTTATTGAAAGATTGGAAAACCAAGGTCACAAGCAAGTAAGAACTAAGAGAAGATACTTGTTTTGTCAAAAATCAGACAATAATACATGTCTGGCAAGAGAGATTCCATTGCTAAAGAGAGCTGACTTGGCTGCCACTGGTTCCTGGTTGTTTCTACAGCTACCACAACGACTAGAATAAACTCTCATCTGTACGTCCTTTTTCATATCTGCTCCTCGTTCAAAACACCAGATAGGAATATGTAATTGGCTGCAAATAAGCCTTATGCTCACCTCTGGTTGCTAAAGCTTTAAAAAACTGAGTGTCTGGCTCTTTCCATTTTTGTTTTGGAAATTATAATAGGGGAAACTAGATTATTCTACAGCCACAAAACATTTTCAAAATCGGGCCGGGCGCAGTGGCTCAAGCCTGTAATCCCAGCACTTTGGGAGGCCGAGGCGGGTGGATCACGAGGTCAAGAGATCGAGACCATCCTGGTCAACATGGTGAAACCCCGTCTC
>NW_016107442.1:1329234-1341044 GCF_001604975.1 Cebus imitator
AAAAAAAAATTTCAAAATCTAGTGGTTAAAAAAAAAACAAAACAACACACGACAACTTAATTTATCGCTCTCTTTAAATGTCCCATTATACATTAGCTGGGGACTCTGCCACACCTTGTGGTTGTGTTCACTCCAAAAGAGAACACCACTCTATCCAGTTACCATGTCAGGGAGAACAAGTCCTGACACAGCAGTGCTCAAAGTGGAATCTAGGAATTCCTGGATATCTGAAAGTTCAAAACTATTTTCATAATAATATTTAGATGTTATGTGCCTGTTTTTGTTTCATTTTTATAATGATATATTAAATCTTCTTTAATAATAATAATTACAACAATATATTGATAATGATAATACCCTATAATAGGTACAATAACATATTAGTGATGATAATACCTGTAATGGTAATTTACAGCTATAAACTCACAGAAATGATCTCATTTGATTATCATATACTAGAAAAAATAAATAGTAATATCTACCCATCAAAAACACCCATTAACTTTATGGATAATAAGACTAAGAACAGATATTTTAAGCATAAACTATAGTGAACTAATTATACATATTTTAAAACTTTGATTTTGTTCATATCTCCATTATATATATTTCTTTTCCTTTTTTTTTTTCTTTTTTTTTTTCGTTTTCCTTTTTTTTTTTTTTTTTTTTTTTCACTGAGACAGTCTTACGCTGTCACCAAGGCTGGAGTGCAGTGGCATGATCTCCATTTACTGCAACCACCGCCTCCCGGGACCAAGCAATTCTCCTACCTCAGCCTCCCAAATAGCTAGAACTACAGGCACACACCACCACGCCTGGCTAATTTTTGTATTTGTAGTAGAGATGGGGTTTTGCCATGTTAGTCTCAAGCTCCTGACCTCAGGTGATCTGCCCACCTTGGCCTCCCAAAGTGCTGGGATTACAGGCATGTGCCACCATACACAGCCGTATCTCCCTAATACTTTTAATGCTGCTCCTCTTCCTGATAATTCACTTCTCCCTTTAAGCTTGGTTTTTCAGTCCATAACCTAACCATATTTTAAAATTTAACTTATTGACTTTCATTGGCTTCTTTGCTCTTGTGAGTTTTGCAAATTCTTTATACATTCTGGATACAAGTCTTTTATCAAATGTAAGATATGCAAATATTTTATTGTAGTCTGTGGTTTGAATGTTCATTTTCTTAACAGTGTCATTCAAAGAGTAGAAGTTTTAAATTTTAATGAAGTCCAATGTTTCATTTTAGTTTTTTAGAACTGTGCTTTTGATATGATATTTAAGAAACTTTGCATTGTCTTTTCACTAGCAAATACGATGTTCTATATCGGGTTTTCACAGATGTCATATTATCAATTTTATGAAATTCCCTTCACTTCCTAGTTTCATGAAGATTTTTGTGAAGGAAATATTTGGGGCTTTTGTCAAATGCTTTTTCTACATGTATAGAGACGAATATGTGTGTTTTCTTTTTTTTTTTTTTTTTTTTAGTTTTTTTTTTTTTTTTTTTTTTTTTTTTTTTTTTTTTTTTTTTTTTTTTTTTTTTTTTTTTTTTTTTTTTTTTTTTTTAGTTTGTTAATATGATAAATTATACATTGCTTGCTTTGCAGTGGGAGTGGCTTAAAACAACACATCTTTCTTATCTTACAACCCTGTAGGTCCCAGTGGTGAAATCAGATGTCTGTAAAGCTGCATGACCTGCGGGAGGGCCATCCAGGTTGTTGGCAGAATTCAGTTATACACGGTTCTAGGACTGAGGTCTTCCTTGTCTTGCTGGTGTCAGCTGAGGGCCATCCTTTGCTCTCAGAGGCCTCTGTCTCTGTTGCCTGTGGGCCCTCCATCTGGGAACCAGCACTGGCTGGCCACGTTCCTCTCAGGTTACCACATCTCTTTTGCCTCTTTTGCTGCTGCACCTAGTATTTTCCCATGGCACTTTCTCCATTCTCTTCCTAATTAATGCAAAGTGGAGTTTTCTAGAGGCTTCCTGACACTGAGCTATTTCAAGAGTGAATGCAGAAGCTGATACGAAAATCTAGCTGTCTTCTTTTTAGTTAAAAATTAAGATTTCAAAAAATGGTAAACAATGTTATTTTTTTGAGAACACAATTACTTTTATATTAATATGTTACTGACAGTGATATGGAATGGGTTTATTTTACTCTTAAAAGTTAAAAATTATTTAAATTAGAAATTAAAAGAGTAAATAACTTTTAAATAATTTATAAAAATATTTTTATAATTTCAATTTTAATTTCCAATACAATAAATATCAATAGATATAACTACTTTAAATCCTTTTAGAATCTTCAAAAATGTTTAACAGCATAAAAGGGTTCCTGAGAACAACAATGAAGGATAAGAACTGCTCTGGAGGGTCTCACACCAGCAGCTGGAAAGACCCCATTATTGCTGTTCACATCTCACTGACCCACAGCAGTCGTAGACTCGCCCTACCAGAAGGCAGTCAGGTAATTCTGTCCCGTAAGACAGAGAGCTGGAAATACTAAGAGAACAGCATTGATAACTACTGCTGATGGCCACACCCGCCTCTACCAAGACTCATATGGAGAGGAATCCCCCAAAGGAAATGTGCATAAGAGGCTGAGAACTTAAAACTATAAAAAAAAAAAAGCCCACCACGTACCCTGTGGTTCATGGGAGCAGGTTTCATTATTTAGAAAATGCAACAATTCGCTTCTTCCAGTTAGAACAAAAACCATCTGCCTACAGGAGAGGTCATGATGTATCACACAGCTATTTGTTCCTTGTAGGTTATAAATCCCAGATTATTCTCTTAAGCATTTATATTTTCCCATTTCTAGAGTATGCCTTGGCATAAGTCTGCCGCAATATCTGTGCTAAGGAGAGACTGGAATGTATAACGCCTATAAATAGCTCTCAATAAATCAGTGGTTGAGGACTGAAGAAGAGAATTTTAGTATGCTTTGAAAAATCAAAATGTGAGGGTTTCATATTGTACTTCTCTCTGATGCTATTACTGAATCATTATCCATAGTTCAATAAGTCTAATTCAATTTGCAGGGCTTCACAAATGCTGCTCAACAAAGGAAAATTTTCTGAGTTATTTATGTTTAAGACAGTTTAAGAAGATACAATTGTGTCACTTGCATGACACGCTTGTGTCACACAGACACAACCCTTTATTAAAGAAGCATTTTTGGCATAATTAATATTTTATGTCTTGGGTGAAGCCATAAGCATTGTATTGTAAAGTACTGAAGAGTAACATCTGTGGGAAATTATTGTTAAATCTCACTGCTATCAATTCTCTTGCCTCCTTTTAATTGGCTAATTTTAATCTGCTCTTTGTGGGAAAATCAGATAATTCAGCTTAACATAATTATATGCAAAAAGAGTCAACAAGCTCTAAGTAAAGCCCAAATTCTTCTTCTATGAGTCAAATGCATGAGCTTTCATATACTTCAGCATACATCACACATATTATGGCATTTATGTCAGGGGGAGGTGAAAGTGCTTTTTACTTAATTATTTTCCTCACATCCTGGATTTTGGCTATAACTAGTGGAAGTTAAGTATATTATGTAGTTTCTAGATAAGTTACATTTTACTAAATTTGGTAAGATGCATCATTCAATTGTCAAAGAAGAGAATCACATAAGCACCTACAAGTGGAAAGACAATACTCAGCAAAATTTGCAGAAGTAATATAAAATAAAGAAACTGTATTGTTTTATTTCTCCTAAGATGAAGCTGTGTTCATTTTCTTCATTTGACTTACAAAATGAACACTCATATTTCAGAAGCACAGTGTAACGACAAGAATCACAGGAATTACAATTAGAGATCCTGAATTTTAATTGAGAAGTCCTAAGTGCCTCGTATGTGCTCTTGGTGGCAAACAGCAACCCTTTGCTCACCTAATACTTCTTAAGATCCTGAAGAGAAGTGCAATCAACTTTATTTCACAGATGAAAAAAACTGAGGCTCAGCAAGTAAAGGTGCAGATATGATGGCAAAACCTGTGCAGTTAATTGCTCACTGTCCTCCACTGACTTTCCTTTAACATACGCCAGGCTCTCTGACCATGGCCAAGCTATACAACTTTCAAGGACTTCACCGATTGATTCACATCTCCCTCAATCCATTCATTAATCTCTTAATGAATTCATTTCACAACTATTTACAGAGCACCTACTAAGACTCGCTCACTGTGCAAAGAGCTGAAAATACAAAACTGTTAAAGAAAACTTTATAATATCTGTTAGAGGAATTAGATGGAATTATTTATAAATAGGTTGTAGATTATAAAATGCCAGTGTGTTGCCATGTTTGTTCATTTGCCATTTGGTTTTGCTTACAACTGTGTAGACCAGAGACGACTGTTGGCTCCAAACAACCCTAACCCTGGCAAAGGTGATCTAATCCAAGAACTCTCCCCCGTGAGGTCCTCTATAGCACAGTGACTTACTTAGTCAAGCAAATTTGGTCTCAGTGAGTAAAGACTCTGAGATACCCAAAAAGAGATCCTCAGAAAGTAGTAGCAGGAATAGCAGATAGATCAGCAGAATGACTGTAAGGACTGTGAAAGTTCTTTTGCATTCTGAACTGCATTCCGGTTTTTGATGACATCTATCTTGCACCCATAAAAATGTTTTGTTTTCTTGCTCCCATGGTTAAAATGTGTCTTAGGCCTTTGATAGGCCTTTGAGTCTTTCAGTTTATATATTTTAACTTGCTTTCAAAACCATAAAGCATATACATATAAATTGTTACCACCAGTATAATTACTGACAAGTGTTGCTGCTTGGCCTGATTTCATTAAATAGCAAAAGATTTAAATTTTTGGCTAGTATGTGCTAATCTCCTTATGTGGCTATATTCCAGGATTATCTTTCAACGGTTCCTTTCTAAAATAATATTAAGCTCTTTTCTTGGTTTGCTTTAATCCATTTAGCAGCTCACAACTCTGAACCAATTAGTGAGAAATATTCTTAGTGACACAACTGTCAGTATAATTGTTAAGATTTGTCTGCAGATGGATTCTTACATCTTATTTTTAGTCAGTTTTACTGAGGTATAATTAATGAGCAGCAAAATTAATGAATTTTAAGTTTATAATTGAGTTTTAACAAAATGCATGCAGTCATGTAACCACTAAAACTATCATAATGTAGAGTGTCATCACCCCAACGTTTCCTCGCATATGTTTAATCTTAATCCCTCTCCAACCCTCGACCCCTGACAACCACGAATTTGTTTTCTATCATCATAATTTTGCTTTTACTGGAATGTTATATACATGAAAATGCAGCATGGGGTCCTTTGCATCTAGCTTCTTTCACATAGTATAATGCATTTGAGAGTTATCTGTATTGATAGTTGTTTTTCATTACTGAGCAGTATTCCATTGTAGCATTCATGCATATCACATTTGCTTACAAGAGCAAAAACCTAATGAACAATTGAATTTTTTTCTGGCTTTTGACTATTATTTTTTGTTAAAAAAGCTGCTCTGAATATTTGCACATGCGTCTTTCTGTGAACAAAAATTTCATTTCTGTTGGGGCAACACTTAAGAATAGCAACACTGGCTGGGCACGGTGGCTCATACCTGTTATCCCAGAACTTTGGGAGGCCAAGGTAGTCAGATCACTTGAGGACAGGATTTCAAGACCAGCCTGGCCAACATGGTGAAACCCCATTTCTACTAAAAATGCAACAACAAAAAATTAGTTGGGCGTGGTGGCAGATGCCTGTAATCCCAACTACAATGGAGGTTGAGGCGGGAGAATTGCTTGAACCCGGTAAATGGAGGCTGCAGTAAGCCAAGATTGTGCCACTGTACTCCAGCCTGGTTGACAGAGCGAGACTTCAGCTCAAAAAAACAAAAACAAAAACAAAAAAACAAAACAAAACAGAATAGTAACACTGGTCATATAGGAAGCATATGTTTCATTTTACAAGACACTGCCAAAATGTCTTCCAATAAAATGAACCATTTTTGCATTCCCCTTAGTGCTATGTAAGAGTTCCAGTTGTTTCACATGGTTGCCAACACTTGGGATTGAAAGTCCTTTAAGCTATTCAAGTGTGTGCTTAGTAGTATCTCATTGCATTTTTAACTTTCATTTCCCTAGTGAGTAATATGTTAGGCATATTTTCAGGTGTTTGTATGCCCTTTGGTGAAATATCCATTCAAATATTTTGCCCACTGGTTTACTGAGTCATTTCTCTCTCTCTCTTTTTTTTTTTTTTTTTTTTTTTATCATTGAGTTGAAAGAGTTCTTTACATGTTCTGAACACAAATGCTTTATCAGGTATGTATTTTTAAAATACTTCTTCCCAGTCTGTGGCTTCTATTTTGTTTAATTTTATCTTTCAGAGAAGAAAAATGTTTAATGTTTCTGCTGTTTTCTATTTAAGAAATCTTTGCTATAGCTAAAGTTAAGGTTTTCTTCCATTATTTCTACTAGAAGTTGCATGGTTTTAACTACCAATATTTGCATATGGTGTGACATGGAAGTCAAGGTTTATTTTTCAGATGTGGATGGCAATTATTCAACATCATTTCAAAAGATTATTATTTCCTTATTTAAGTACTTTGGTAATTTCTTGAAAATTGACTAACTGTATATGTGGAGGGTCTATTTCTTGACTCTCTTTTCTATTTCACTAATCTATGCCTACCTTATGCCAAAGCCACACTGTGTAGAGTACTGCAGTTTTACATTAAGTATGAAAATCAGTTTTGTACATCCTCCAACTATATTCTATTTTTTTCAGATGACTTTGACTATCCAAACTTTTATTTCATTTCCATATCAGTTTTATACTTGGTTTTTCAATTTCCACAGAAAAACCTATGAAAGTTTGAGTGGAATTGCATTCAATCTATAGATCACTCTGTACAGAATTGACACAATAATAATATTGAGTATTCCAACTCATAGCATGGTACATTTTTGTATTTATTTGAGACTTTTCTAAACTTTCTCAGCAATGCAGTTTTCAATATTTAGACCTAAGATATATTCTATTACATTTATGTGTATATATTTCATATTATCCAATCCTATTATAAATGGTGATTTATAAATTTTTAATTACCATTTGCTCATTGCTAGCATTTAAAAATATTTTTTTTACACATTAGTCTTGCTTACTGCAAATTTGGTAAACCCATTTGTAGGCTTGAGTAGATTTTGGGTAATTCCTCAAGATTTTCTACAAAAACAATCATGTTAGAAGGCTCTACTCCTTCCTTTTCAAACTGTATGATTTATTTAAAGACTTATTAGGCAGGCTAGGATATCTGGAAAAACGCTGGATAGGAGTGCATATCCGTGTCTTGTGTCTGAACTTAGAGGAAAAACAGTTTACCATATTAGAGCATGTTAACTACATGTTTTTCAATAATGCCCTTTGTCAGTTTGCAGAAGTTTCCTTGTATTTCTAGTATGCTGAGAATTTTTATCATGAGTGAGTCCTAAATTTAGTCAAATACTTTTTTCTTTTGAAACCATCTGTTAGTATGTTGAATTTCAATGCTTCATTTTTCAAATCTTAAAGCCAACCTTGCATTTTTGGGATAAATCCTATTTGGTCATGATGTATCACACTTTTTATTTATTGATATAGTGATTTATTAAATTTTTAAAAAGGAATTTTGTTTCTATATGAATGAAGGATATTGATCTGGAATTTTATTTTCCGCAATGAATTTTTCTGATTTTTGTATCATAAAGTATATTGAGAAGTATTTTGTGTTCCATTTTCTAAAATATAAATCTGTGTAGACTTGAAATTATACTTTCTTTAAATGTTAGTGTAATTCACCAATGAAGACTCATGGCCTTGAAGTTTGTTTGCTCATGATTTGTTAGTTTTGTTAAGTTGTTTGGTGGAAAACTTTTAAGCTATGCAATTTCTTCAATCAATACAGGTTATACTGCATGCTATCTATTTTGGGAAAATTGGGATTTCCTTCTTTCTTTCTTTTTTTTTTTTTTTGAGATGGAGTTTCGCTCTTGTTGCCCAGGCTGGAATGCGTTGGTGTTATCTCAGTTCACTGCAACCTCTGCCTCCCAGGTTCAAGTGATTCTCCTGCTTCAGTCTCCCAAGTAGCTGGGGTTACAAGGCATGCACCACCATGCCTGGCTAAATTTTTTTTTGTATTTTTAGTAGAGACGGGGTTTCACCATGTTGGTTAGGCTGCTCTTGAACTCCTGACCTTGTAATCCGCCTGCCTTGGCCTCCCAAAGTGCTGAGATTAAAGGCGTGAGCCACCGTGCCCACCCGAAAATTAGGATTTCTAAGAAGATAAAGGTATCAGAAAAAGTAAATAACATATTTCTAAATTATACATGTATGAGAGAAGACATGATAAAAAGGAAATCAGAAATTGTTCAAATCGAACATGAAAATGAAAACATATCACAGTTTGTAAAGTACAGCTAAAACTGTGTTTACCGAGAAATTTACTTAATCGTGACTCCATTGTCTTCTGGCTTGTGTAGTTTCTGACAAGAAATCTGCTATTCTTATCTTTATTAGTTTGTATGTTATGTGCATTGATTTCTCTGCCTGCTTTTAAAATATTCTCTTCATCACAGGTTTTCAGTAATTTTATTTTAAATTTTATTTATTTATTTGACAGTGTTTCACTCTGTTGTTAGGCTGGAGTGCCGTGGCGTGATCTCAGCTCACTGTAGCCTCCGCCTAACAGGTTCAAGGGATTCTTCTGCCTCAGCCTCCTGAGTACCTGAGACTACAGGTGCGTGGTGCCACACCAGGCTAATTTTTGTACTTTTAGTAGAGACGAGGTTTCACCCTGTTGGCCAGGATGGTCTGAATCTCTTTACCTTGTGATCTGCCGATCTCAGCCTCCCAAAGTGCTGGGATCACAGGCGTGAGCCACGTGCCTGGCCAGTAATTTTATTTTGACGTGCTTTGGTTATGGTTTTTTTCATGTTTCTTCTGTTTTGTGTTTATTGAGCTCATTAGTTTGGGGGTTTGTAATTGTCATTAAATTTGGGAAAAAAATATTACACATATTTTATTAAATATTTTTCTGCTTGCCTCCCTTATTTCCTGTGACCTTAATGGCATGTATGATATGCCCTTTGATGTATTCTCACAGAAGATACTTTGTTCGTTTTCTTTTCAGTACTTTTTCTCTGCTTTATTTTTGTTTGTTTTCTAGTGCAATGTCTTCAAGTCACTAACTTTTTCTTCTAAAGTGTTTAAGCTATTACTGCTCATACATAGTTTATTCTTAATTTTTGATGTATTTTTCATCTACGGAGACTGACTTGAATCTTTTCTTATCTTTCATTTTTCTCCTCATCATGTTCATGTTTTTCTCTATGTCCTACATGTGGAGCATAATTACAATACCTAATTACCATCTTTGCCTCTTATTCTTCTATTTAGTGCCATCAGAGACTTTTCCTATTGATTGTTATTTGTCTTGTTTATGGGTGTTATTTTTCTCCTTCCTTGCATGTTTAGTAATTTTTTATTGCCTGTAAGATATTGTAATTTGTGCAATATTGGTTTGGGGACTTTTGGTTTATCCTTTTAAATATTGTAGGACTACATTCTGGGATACCGCTAAGTCACTTGGATTTGTTTATTCATTTTCAGAAATGCTTATAAACTTTGTTAGGGGAAGTCCAGAAGAACATTTGATCTGGGGCTAATTTAGCCATACTACTGAGGTAATATTTTTCTTTGGACTCTACCCACTGCCTTGAATACAAGGGTTTTGTCCTATTGCTTGTAAGAACAAAGTCATTCTCTTCCTTGCACGAACTTTTGAAGTTGCTCTTCATACTCCTTTACATTAATTCATTCCTTCGTTTTACCTAGTTTCATCGCAGTGAACCACAGATCAATAATCTACCAAATGCTTGACCGAACCCCTCTGCAGTGTTCCAGAGCTGTTTCTATACAATTTCTTCCTCTATACTATTTTACCCTTCAAATTCCAGCTGCCTTGTCCTCCCTGAACTTTGAAGTCTTTCTCTTCTATTTAAAAATACTTTACCTCCGTTTGGGCTCCCCTTCCCCACAATTTTTTAAAATTCCTTCCAGATGGTAAGCTTGGGGAGTCGTGAAGCTCACCTCGCTTCGAATCTCTCATAAATCTCTCTCCTGTCCTGACTATTACTGTCCAATCTCTAAAACTATTGTTTCATATGTTTTCATTAATTTTCTAGTTCAAGTAGGAGAGTAAATCCCATTCCTATCATTCAACTGCAGCTGAAAGTTTTTAAAATACCAAGCGCTCAAAATAGTAAAAGGCAGGTTTATGTTAGTAAATAACACATGTTTACAGTGCCTCGTTTCTATTGCTTATGGAAATTATAACTGGAAGATTAGATATTTAAACTGCTACCAAAGAGACTGAAACAGCTTCAATATTTACGTGTCGTATAATGATCCATCAAGTGCTCACACTTAGTATCATTCATAGTTGAATAAAGTGACATATATCGTCTAATGTAACCTAAAGTACATAATATCATCTGTAAATTATTGCCAAAAATGTTATAATAAATGTCATCAAGTTATTTTTAATAACCTTTACTAATTTTAGAGTAGTTTATGTTCATTACAAAGTTCTCATATACCTCTTCTCCCACATGTGCAGAGCTTCTCACGCCATCAATATTCCCATGCAGAGCAGTACCGTTGTTACAACTGATGAGTCTATATTGACATATCACTATCACCCAAAACCCACAGTTTACATTAGGAATCACTCTTAGTGTTGTGTATTCTCTGGGTTTAAATAAATGCATAGTAACATGTATCTACTATTATTTAGTAACATGCATCTACCATTATTTAGTATCATACAGAATAGTTTCACTGGCCTAAAACTCCTCTGTACTCTGATTTTCTATCCATCTGTCACCCAACCCGGATCTTATCATTGTCTCCGTAGTTTTATCTTTACCAGAAGGTGAGATAGCTGGAATCGTACAGTATGTCGTCTTTTCAGATTAACTTCTTTCACTTACTAATATGCATTTAAGGTTCCTCCATGCCTTTCCATGGTTTCACAGTTCGTTTCTTTTTAGAACTGGATAATTTTCCATTGTCTGGATGTACCTCAGTTTATTCACTTACATACTGAATGATAACTTAGTTGCTTCCAAAATTTGGCAGTTATGCATAAGGCTACTTAAACATATGTATGCAGGTGATTGTGTAGTTATCTGTTTTCAATTTATTCGAGTAAATAACAAGGCACAGAGATGTTTAGTTTACTAAGAAATTGGCAAACTGTCTTCCAAAGTGGTCGTTATCACATATTTAGGTTAACTTTCCAGTTACTGAAAATACAGGTGATCAAATGGTTCATGAAATAAAAGTGTGGATGAATCAAATAAGGTACAATATTAGCAACTGCTGAGTTTATGTGATAACTATATAGATGATACATTTTTCCAATATTTCTGTATGTCTGATCATTTTCCTAATAAAAAAAAAGCTAAAAATTTTCTGAAACTCCATGAGCGATCCTTATGGCATCTATATATAAAATAAGCCCTTATTTGTTTATCAAAAGGGTAGTCATTTACTAGTAAAGCACCACTATCTGAAGAAATAGGTAAACTATAATCACACTTTTAAATTAGCAACAAGGAATGTTGCTTACATGTCCTGCTTACATGCTGATAGATTTCTTAGCTCCTCAAATAAAGAATATGTTACTTTTTTCTATTACGTGAAACTTGCAAGTATATTTTACTTTTTTTTTTTTTTTTTTTTTTTTTTTTTTTTTTTTTTTTTTTTTTTTTTTTTTTTTTTTTTTTTTTTTT
>NW_016107442.1:1341189-1346300 GCF_001604975.1 Cebus imitator
AGAGACGGGGTTTCACCATGTTGACCAGGATGGTCTCGATCTCTTGACCTCGTGATCCACCTGCCTCGGCCTCCCAAAGTGCTGGGATTACAGGCTTGAGCCACCGCGCCCGGCCGCAAGTATATTTTACTAAACAGTGCTACCTTTGGTAAAACTGATTTTTATAAGTCACTTTTAGCATTTGGGAGATTTGGGGAAAATTGTATAGTTACTGGCACAGAGCTTCCAAAATAAATTATTCTGCCTTTTCCAACTATAATAAATTAATTTGCAAATTGCAAATAAATCTCTGGATTCGAATATAATAATATCCTAGTGACATTATATCTACACATGCTGTATGTAGGGAATTATCAAAATCTCTTCGCCACATTATTAGGTCACAAGCACAACTTTCTAAACCCACCATTATGGTGACTATTGTTTTCAAAACAGTTTTTCCTCATGCTTGATTTTAAAAATAATGTTACAAACTGTGTATATAAATTCTAGGCACAACTTTTGCTGCTCGTTGTACAATTTTTAGTATTACAGATACCACACCTACTAGATATGTGCAGGCCTGAGAAGAGCAGTCTGAGAAACCAACTGCCTGCCTCAAATGAAAGAAACAGAGTTGGGGAACTGTCCAACCTACTTTGACTTGAATTCCTTCTGTAGTAAGAAACTCACTACCTCAATGTAAGCAGCTGTTACATTTTAGGTTTCCATTGGAACAAACTTTCTCAGTGGGGGGACATACAAGCCCAGAGGAGTTGAATAAGTTTATGATAGGACTGCCATATGCGATGAACACCAAAAACCAGGTGGTCCAATTCTAAAGGGAGTATGAGCTCTTCATTTGTCTTTTATGGATCCCTACTTAAAACTCTGAGTGACAGGGAGGATATGACTTACGATTATTAGGTTATAATACTGATAACACCTCCCATTTTATATACTTAGAAGCATTTCCATCATTTCAGGCAAGTACATATACTTCTACATTGTTAGAGGTTTTGTTCATTTAATGTTAATCTTCTTTATGGATGTATTCACTTTCAGTGGGTTTCTTTCAAGTGTACCTGAGAGAAGATAATGTATTCATATACAGATTGTAAAATTAAATTTTGATCACATTTTTCTATTTGAGAATGATTTAGACATTTAAATACCAATTTTCTCAATACTTGGCATTTTATTCAAATTTGTTAATATTGTTAGAATGTTCCATTGGCATTTCATTCAAGTTTATTAATAGTGTTAATACGTTCCATTTGCTTCTTCCTATCTTTTCTATTTCATTCAGTCACTTAACACATATTTATTGAGAAATTAATTAGATAGAATACAGTATTGAATACTCCCTCCTCTTGTAGAACTTATAAGTCAAGTAAGGAACATGCATATGCAAAAATAAGGTCTCCTGAAGAGACCAACAAGGAAGAAAATCATTTCACCCATATTTTTAACCATCATACAAACAGGCAGTAGAAAAATAAACGGATGAAGGGACAGGGGGATCTCAGCGTCACTGCAGCATTAAAAGTGAAGTTGAATTTTTGAGTAACTGAATGATACATCAAAACTTCGAATTTCGAAGTTACCACTTTCTACACCAGAATTATCTCATATTAAAAATATGTAGAGAATAGTAGTTCTCAAAGTGATATCCAGGGTCATCTAGGGGTCACTGGGATACTTTTCAATGGGCCCCTGGAGGTCAGAACTATTTTTGTAACAATACTGAAATGCCATTTGCCTTTTTCATTCTCAGTCTCTCATGACTGTACAGTGGAGTTCCCAGACGTTCCATGTTGTATGATATTACAACAGTTTGAATACAGTAGAAGCAGAGAGAAGAATCCAGGTGTCTTTTAAGGATCCAGACACTAAAGAGATTTGTAAAATAAATGTTAAACAATGATATTATTCTCATTACTTTTTGTTTTGAAAACTCTGTTATTTCTTTTGTAAATATATTAACATACGAGTTTATCGTTTTTAAATAGATTTCTTTAAAAATCTCTAAATGTACTATTTAAATTTATAAAATGATAACTTTGGTATCTATAATGCACATAATCACAAGCTCTTGGTAGTCCTGTCCAAGTTCTAAGAATATAAAGTGATCCTGATGCTTGAATATTTGAAGAACAGTGATGTAAAATATCTTTAAAATAACAGCATATAGCACCTTTTAATGCATGCCACTGCTCCTTTTTTTTCCCCTCAGACTTGTACAAACTATAAAATTAAACTCTAAAATTAGATCCTTTGATGGGTTACTATGCAGATGTTATTGTAATGACCAGGACATTAAAAATATTAAAATATCAACTCATGAAATTTAAAGGGCTCTAAAGGGCATAGAAGTTAACTCTTTCAATTTGTGATGAGAAAACCAAGGCCAAGGCCGACTAAATGATTTGCCGTAAATCAGGCTGTTAGTTAATGCAAAACTAAATCCAGAGCCTGGTTCTACTATCCCTCGCTCTTCAAGTGATATGACTCAGATAAAATACTCTTTTATTCATAATCAACTAAATCATCATATTAAGATATTTTTAAGTACAAACTATTTTCAGGCCTCTATTTATAAACCAGAAAAAAGAAAATCATAGATTTTAAGCAACAGGTGTTCACATTCACTGCTATTGAATCTGCATATTTTACAGATTCACCAGTCCTCCATTGCACCATTGCTACAGTTATTTACAATGAGACAGCAGAACCTGAAGAACAAAACTCCTCAAAAAGACTGATGATACCATTCTTCATTCAACAATCATGCAATGGCTGAATGTGTGCCCAACTATTAATCCACTTATAATCTGAACATTAAAAACATAATAACCAAGATGTCAATGGTCTAGATCACTAAGCTAAAATTTTTAGAAACCACATTAATTGTGAATAATTATTTAAAATTCACTTATGCACATACACACTTGCCATGTACAATTCGTTAATGTTTCTTTATAGTTCACTGTTCCATTCTTTCTAACTAGAATTTCAATGTTGCTATAAGGAAGAAATCAAAAAGCAACAATATAAAAAGCTAAACACCAAATCTCACAACTGTCGCAATGTTGACAGGTTTCCACTCTGTAGCTTACTGACATTTGAGGTTTTTAGAGTTACCAGAAAAATGATCAATGTATCGAGTGAACATAAACCTATAATAAGTTTGTATTGTCACAGCTAAAAAACCCTGCATTAATTTCTTCAGGGTATTGTTATAACAACATGTAGTCACTAATAGAAGCTGCATTTCCTGTTTACTGGCTACAGAAGAAACAGGAAAATTAGGGACGAAGCAGTAAATAGAGATAAAGGGGAAGGAAAAAAAGAAAGTGAGGAGAAAGGGAAGAGAAGGAAAGAGGAGGACAAAGAATACAGACTGGGAAAAGTGGGAGAAAGGACGGAAGGAAGTCAGCAGGAGTGGGATATGAGCTCAGAATTAGCAAAAGACTCAACTTATCAGATAGATGGTCAGCAGGAAACTATTGACTCTCAGGAAATAAAGAAAAGTCTGGACTGCTTAAATCAGGCTATTTAAATGCCAAAGAACAGAAATGACATTCTAGATAAAAAGTCCAAACACGTAAAGCAGTAAGGGTAAAACTAAAAGCAAAAGATTAAAGAACAATTTCTGCTTCATGTATTCACTAAAAAATCTTTCCCTTCACACAAACAATAAGCAGGTTAGAAAAAGTAACTCAATCAATTTCTATTATTAAGCCATGCACTTCAGAGTCCTTTGATACAGCAACCCTAGCAAACACATACAAAGACTCTCTTCGTACCTGGTGTTCATGACTCTAGTCATCCTGCATGTAACACCACATATAATTCTTCTTGTACCTTCATCAAGTAGGCATTATTCTAAAACCCACTTTCACACAAATGGGGAAAACAAGGCACGGGGAAGTGATGCTAATGATTCACACTCCAAAAGTGGCCGGGCCAAGATTAGAACTCAGGCAGTTTAAATTGTATTAGTTGAGCCACTACATGTACTGCCTCTCACATATAACAGCAATTTCTAAGAGACAAAAAATCATCAGGTTCTGCAAATACATCTACAACCTGCTCACCCCTTACTCTCATTGAAAACCTTCCTTCCCCATATGATTCCAAGCTAACTCCTGCCTCTTGGTTAGCTTTCCCTGGGATGGACTGTGCCTCTTCCATGTGCTACGTCAGAGAAACAACACACAGTATTATAATTGCTCTTGCGTTGTATGTTTCACCCAGTAGCTTCTGAGAGCCTGAGGGATATAGAATTGGGTCTCACTTAGTCATTTGTATATTTGTGGCCCCTAGAAGTGAGTTTAGCACATCAAAAGGACTCAATACATATTTATCAACTGAGTAAATTAATGCTAAGGGTAGCCCTAAGGAATTTTGCAGAAGCCAATTTATTAAACACAAACACATATACATATGCATATTAAAAACGCACACAAACTGTGTGTGATTTATATATAAATACACTTCATATTGGAGGATAGACAAAATTTTAGTAGGATTTACACCAAGAATATAGTATTAGTTACCATTAAACCTGTGAGTTAAACTTGTGTGTGAAAATGGAAGCATTTTAATCTCTGTAAAATTTCCTTCAAAGCAAATAGGAGAAATTATTTTATAAACCATTTCATACATTATTGAGTTAGATATTTTGAAAATGGAGATGCCTGTTACATGTAATTGTAAATTGAAATGCGGAGAAATTGATCTATGAGAAGTCAAAAATACAGTTTAAACAAAATGAAAAAGCAGTTTTCTTGAGTATGATAATAGCGGCAGAATAAGGTGATGTTTTTCTTCCAATAATGAACATTTGGTTCTAAGCTGCCAAACTAATTTTGATTATAAATTCCCTAACAACTCTGAAATGCCATGGGGAAGTGATAGGTCAAAGTCAGATGCGTAAGTTGAAAGAAGCGACTTGAGATTAGAAATGCTGCTTCACATATAAATATAATGACATTTAGCATCTACCACCTATTATTTCTAAAGAACCGAGCAGGCAATGAGAAAATAATATGTTTGTATATGTAAACACACTCACAACATAATGCTCTTTTTTTTTTTTTTTTTTTTTTTTTTTTTTTTTTTTTTTT